>NC_079231.1:23617236-23682236 GCF_029633865.1 Lampris incognitus | reverse complement strand
AACACTGAGAAAGCTCAAATGTTTTCTGTAAAAGAGAAAAAAAGATGTGGTTCATTTTTTCGAAACTCTAAACACAAAAAGACAAAAAAATCAAATAGATGCAAAACTTAAGCAAGAAGAAATTAGGTTGCATCCTGCCTCCTATTGTGTTCCAGCCTCAGCACCGCAGCTACATCGCGAGCGACGTTGTGCGTGGCTAACCAGCAGGGAGAGAATCCTCCGGATCGAGGGATCCAACGGCCCAAAGCCCCCGTATCAACTTCACCACATGCGTCCTCCATTGTGCGGAGGAGAGGCATGCGTGAGGGGATGGCGGTCACACACCTTCCATCGTAATGCCGGGGAGAAAAACCTCTTCAGCTGGGTTTAGGAATGGGCACTATCGTGGGAGGTTATAGAACAATATATTGTGGGTGGTCGATGAACCAGGACCGGAGCAGAGTGGCGTTGTCCCAGATGACAGCATACCTGGGCTGCTCTGGTCCACCCCTCTGCTCGGCTGGAACGAGGAGGCCATGCGGTGTGTACAGGAATGTGATGAGAAGGGCGGTGTTGTAGGGACCAAGGTTGGCCTGGCGATGGAGGACGCCTCGCTGACTAATGGCTGTGCACATGGTGATATTCCCTCCCTGCTGTCCAGGGACATACACGATGGCACGGGGGCCAATAATATTCTGTCCCCGTCCCCGTCCCCTTCTTTTGGCTAAAACCAGCCTCATTAATAAAAATATAAATGTGCTGAACTGCAGCAACATCCAGCTGCAAGACTTTCTGAAACAGAAAACAACACAATATGAGAAACAGCTCTAGAGCAGTCAGTATGGTGAGGCACAACACACTGGCTCACAGTACTGTAATGTGTGTACACAGTGACGATATGATGGGAAACTCACAGTATATAGAACTTACCTGCACATATTCATACTGCTGTTTTACCCTCTCTGAGTTTCTCTCAAATGCCACCTTGTGGACCCGTTTCATCCGGACTGGGTTGTGCTGTAATAGTACATAGTCCAACGTAGACAAGCCCACCTGGTGAATGTTAGTGAAGATTGTGTTGTCTGCAGTTATGTGGTTCTGGATTTCTCGTAGTCTGATGGTATTGTTTGCCACCACCATGTTCACAATAGCAGTCTCCTGTTCTGGTGTGAACAACTGATATCTTCCACCACGGGCTGGTCCTCTCTCAGTTCTGCAGAAGATCTACAAACATGATATGATTGGTAAAAGTAAACCAAACTGATTTTCTAGATTTTAATCAATTAATTAGCTCAGCCTTAGAGATAAGGTGCAGAGCTCGGACATCCGGAGGGAGCTCGGAGTAGAGCCGCTGCTCCTACACGTCGAAAGGAGCCAGTTGAGGTGCTTTGGGCATCTGATTAGGATGCCTCCTGGGCGCCTTCCTTAGGACATTTTCTGGGCACGTCCAACTGGGAGGAGACCCCGGGGTAGACCGAGAACTCGCTAGAGGGACTACATGTCCAATCTGGTCTGGGAACGTCTTGGGATCCCCCAGGAGGGGCTGGAGGACGTTGCTGGGGAGAGGGACGTCTGGAGTGCCCTACTTAGCTTGCTGCCACCGCGACCCCACACCGGAGAAGCGGCTGATAATCAGATGAGATTTCTTTCAATATGAAATGACATCACAGTGACATTCTAGTATAGTGTACATAGGTAGGTAACTCACCAGTTCTCACCTCTGAATGTAGGGTTGAAAGATGCAACGGTGTAGTTGCTGAGGTTGGGCTGAACTCTCTGCACGGCCTCCCTCATACTCAATCAGTGGTTGAGCACACGGTCAACCAATGTGAACCTCATCTCATCTGAGACAATCGCCCTTCCTCGTTCTCGTCCTCCTCTTCCTCCTCTTACTCTCACTCCTTGACCTCTAGCTCCTGCTGCACCATTAACCTCCACTGTCCTCCAAAACAGGAGAGCTCATATGTGGCCTTGTAATAGTGCTTGAGCTCCGATTTCTAAGTGAACAGTTTAAGCAACTAGTGTTTACACCTGTGAGCCGCGGGTGCTGTGGTAAATAAAGCTTTGCATTTTGATTGGTGTTGCTTTCCAGAGGAACGCCATAGAGTTTAATTTTGAATTTTGTGCCTAGTGTATGGAACTGGGACTTAGAATTGAAAACGGAGTGTAAAGCAGAAATCGTGCTCGCAGCTTTGCAGACTTGCTTAAGAGATGTGGTACACGAGTTTCGTGTTTTAGCGACTGCGTTGCAGGTTCCAATTTTAGTGAGCAAACACTTGTGGAAAAACCGTAACACATTTAAAGATTAATCACAGACACTGGAGATGAGGTGCAAAAAGGCCAGCAAAAAGTCAGCTTGGGCAATCTCAATCTCCTCCTGACTCACGATACATCGTCAGGTAGGCTTTTTACATATATTCTGTAATAATTTAGGTTGTAATTTATTGATAGTGTTTTAACCTAAATTTAAGGAAAACCGAAAACAGCGGAGAGCTGGTCTGGTTCTGTGATTTATTAATGAGTGTGCACTCAGAGAAAGAAAGCTCAGCAACAGCGAGGGAGTCACCCAGATATCCTCTCTAACCTTGGAAGAGAGCTGCTTTTCTGTTTGTAATCGAGAGTAAATAGAGTCACGATGAACCTTGTATTGGGAAGAAATGCAGAAACACTGCTGATTCAACACAAGTCCTGAAACCCTCTGCCCTTGTGGCTAATTTGCTGCTGCCGCCTTGCTGCACGACTCGCTTTGCTCACTCATCTATCATCCATCCACATCTCCTTTATGAGAAGAAGGAACTGTCCTCGTCTGACCTGAAGTCTCTAACTCTAGTTAGTGTGAGTTTGGACTATAGGGTCACCTCAACAATCCCCCAGTTCATTCAATTAGCAGAACATGCCTAAAGAAAGGAGCAGGATAACGTTCGAATACGTCTTTAGCTTCTAACGAAGAGTCCCAAAGATAATTGTGCCGAGCTACTGATCAAACAGTTAAAAATAAATCACCCTGGACGTCCGGGTAGCCTGGTGGTCTATTCCGCTGCCTACCAACACGGGGATCGTCGGTTCAAATCCCCATGTTACCTCCGGCTTGGGCCGTATCTGCGGTTGGGAAGCCGGATATGGGTACATCCTGGTCACGGCTCTCGTTAAAACTTTGGGAATTCAAGTACAAGCCCTCCAACCAGTGGTGGATCTAGAGATTTTTTTCCTGGGGTGGCAAAGGGGTGGCAAGACTGTGTCCCAGAGGTGGCAGCTGCCACCCCTGTTGCCACCCTGTAGATCCGCGCCTGTGAGGGGGAGGGGGATTCTAAATCGGCGACTTCTGTTTGAGATGAGTTTGGTGCGGGTCTCATTGACCTTCATGTACATAAAATATACTTTCAAAACATATTATCTGATTTATCAATGGGGTGGCAACAGGGGTGGCAAGACTGTGTCCCAGAGGTGGCACCTGTCTCCAACCCATACGACAATACAGGTCGTATACCCTCTAATACGACCCACAGGAGCGTTTCCCAAATTAGCGCCCCTACCGGCGGCAGGAGATATGCAACAGATACTTTTGGCCTCTGTGCATTGTGGGTTTTTATCTACTTGTTGACGTCCTTTTTACAACGCCTCATAGACAGACAGGCTAATAAAGGTAAGTCGTCAGTAAATAGTAATAGAAACAATTTGACAACAATAGAATATGTAGTCAGTGAGTTGTTGTGTTGTTTCGACGTCTAGTATAGTAACTAAGATTGCTGTTGGCAGGACGACCGCTAGAGGTCGCTTAACTTTAAAACGTAACTATATTTCCTAATGAGCTGCTTGTATGTCTGTGAATGTTCTCGTTCATCCAGCTCATGGTAACCATGAGCTGGATGAAGCTAGTCTAGCTTGGTCTAGTCAGAAAGGCACGAACTGAGGAAGCCTCTTGGATGAGAGGCGAAACGTCTTCGCGGATATATACCAAGTCCAGTTGCACTTGATTCAACTCCCTTTGGATAAGCTGCTTGTACAAACGACCTATGGGGTCGTTTTTTGGTGGAGGACAGTTCATTTCTCTTGTGTATTGAAGTTGACACCAAATGTTCTGCATTTCCATATGAAGTTTCTTCTTGCCATCTCTCCATCTGCTCACCGCTTTCTCTCCTCCCATCTCTTCCTCTGCTGCCTTCCCTCCTCTCCTCAGCTCTCTGCTTCACCTTTCATTTTGTCATTATTCTACCTGTTTTTCAACTCTCGCCACTTTGTTTTGACTTTGAGAAAAACATCTTTTCTCAGCCGGTTTCTTCTGTTCTCTCGTTCCGTGACCTTGCACACCCCTGACTGAGTCCTCCTGCTCTACTTCCTCCTGTCATTGCATCTCAATCTCTTTGTGAACCGCATTCTCTTTCTGGTGTATCTCTCCATTTTGTTCCGCCTCATCTTCTCTAGTCTCATTCTCTGTTTTTGTCTTTATCTGTAGAGCCGCCGTCTCCTCCCGCCCCGTCTGTTCTTCCGTTCCGTCTGTTCTTCTGCTTTCACCGCGTCTCCACACACGTGATCCAGCTCTGCTTTATTCACTCCTATCAACTTCTTCCTTTCTTTCCTCTTTCATTCATAAACTCCAAACCACCTGCCATTGGTGCACGCGCGCGCGCGCATACAGACAAAAACACGCGCACATACACGCGCACACGCACAAACACAGACACACACATTGCGCGCGCATACACAAACACACGCACACACAAAACCACATGCGTGTACACACGCACATACACACGCTCACAGACGCACATACATACGTACGCGCGCACAAACACACGCACATGCAAACACAGGCGCGCACATGCACACACCAACACACACACGCATAGACACACACGCACACACACACACATGTAGAAGGACCTGGGTTCGAACCCAGACCATCCCAAGTCCTTTCTCTCTCTCTCTCTCTCTTATTTCAATTTTCCCCTTTTTTCCCCAGTTGTATCCAGCCAATTACCCCACTCTTCCGAGCCGTCCCGGTCTCTGCTCCACCCCGTCTGCCGATCCGGGGAGGGCTGCAGACTACCACATGCCTCCTCCCATACATGTGGAGTCACCAGCCGCTTCTTTTCACCTGACAGTGAGAAGTCTCACCAGGAGGCGTGGGAGGATCACGCTATCCCCCCTGCGCCAACAGGCGTCCCGACCGACCAGAGGAAGCGCTAGTGCAGCGACCAGGACACATACCCACATCCAGCTTCCCACCCGCAGACACGGCCAACTGTGTCTGTAGGGACGCCCGACCAAGCTGGAGGTAACACGGGGATTCGAACCGGCGATCCCCGTGTTGTAGGCAACGGAATAGACCGCCACGCCACCCGGACGCCCCCCCCCCCCAGGTCTTTTCTGTGTGGAGTTTGCATGTTCCCCTCGTGTCTGCGTGGGTGCTCCGGTTTCCTCCCACCATCAAAAAGCCATGCATGTTAGGGTTCATCCTCGGCCCCTGAGCAAGGCAGTGGAAAGAGGAAGTGGAGTTGGTCCCCGGGTGCTGCAGCTGCTCACTGCTCCTATACAATAGGATGGCTTACATGCAGAAAGCACACTCACTAAGAATACAATGTCAGATAAAGTGGCTTTCTTTCCTTGATGGAGCTTAACACGTTCTAATTGTGACCCGGTGGACTTTGAGGTGTCCTCGGACACCTCAAAGTCGTTAGCTCGCTTCTTGCTAACAACACTTAGCATGCAAACGCTCTCACCCGGCTGAAACCCAAACCCACTCCGATGGGGAAAATACAAAGAGCTGCAGAAACATAGGTAAATAGGATTTACTGGGGCCTTGATAAAGCAGAGCCAAACAAAATAAATAAGACTAAACAAGGTAACCCTTCAAATTACAGGCCATCTGTCACACTGAAATAACCAAGTAACAGATGAGTAAAATAAATGAGTGGTAATTACTGAATAATATATGAATAAAATAGAGGCATTTCTATATTTCTATTTTGTTTCCTTGTCGTTATAATATGCTGTTAAATGTAATCTACGTCAAATAGCCCTGCTGTATGGGATAAATTCACAAATCACATTGTGGTACACACAAGTATTTGGAATCCTTTGTGTCACAAGGATAAATAATTATCTGTTCAACTTAAACATAAGTGAATATTGAATGCGTTGCTATCTTTGCTATGGCTATGTTACTCAGCACAACATTCAGTAGTCACCTTCATTCATTCATTCATTCATCTTCAGCCGTTTCTCCAGGGTCGGGTCGCGGTGGCAGCAAGCTAAGTAGGGCACTCCAGACGTCCCTCTCCCCAGCAATGCCCTCCAGCTCCTCCTGGGGCATCCCAAGGCGTTTCCAGGCCAGACTGGACATATACGCCCTCCAGCGAGTTCTGGGTCTACCCCGGGGTCTCCTCCCAGTTGGACGTGCCCGGAACACCTCCAAAGGAAGGCATCCAGGGGGCATCCTAGTCAGATGCCCGAACCACGACAACTTGCTCCTTTCGATGCAAAGGAGCAGCGGTTGTACTCCGAGCTCCCTCCGGATTTCCAAGCTCTTCACCCTATCTCTAAGGCTGAGCCCAGACACCCTACGGAGGAAACTCATTTCAGCCGCGTAGCCATGATCTCACCCTCTCAGTCACTACCCAAAGCTCATGACCATAGGTGAGGGTTGGAACGAAGTCTCTGTTATGCTCGCGCACCAGAACCTGACCCGTGTGGCGAAACCCAAGACAGACAGACACGAGATGACTTCTAAGTCTACAAAAGGGGGTTTTATTGTGGGAGGGAAATGTATGGTGAAAAAAGGCGTTCTGTTAGTGGGATGTGTGAATAAACTATGTGTGGTGTCCCGTGGTTTGCGTGTATAACTATGTGTGAGTGTTTTTAGCCAATGTGTGGTGCGGTATGTAAATGACCAGGAGGTGTTGAAGAAATGTGCGTGCACCTGGCGGCGTGCACCTGGCGGTCCGAAAGGAGGGGTCCAGGTAGAGGGACAAGGGGGGGGGGGGATCGCAGGAGAGGTCCGGGGAGAAACGTGAAGGTCGCTGGGGACGAGGGAGACGCGGGGAGCCGTGGAAATCGCGGAGGGAGATATTGTATTTAGAAATCACGTCAGGACACAGCTCGATGTGTGCATACATAACAGGAGAGTCTTGGGAGGAAACGGAGACACGAAGATAAGACACTGGGGAATAAACAGAAAGCAAGGAACGCTGGAGGGCTTATCAGAACTTCACCGCAGGGTTCAGTACGTCGAAGCACTGAGAGACGTTCTGGGAGGCTTCTTGTAGAGGGCTGCCTGATTGCCACAGGTGTGCCTGATGGATGATGGCAAACACCTGGTGCAGTGCAGCGCTCGTCTCCTCAGAGCGCGAGCCGAGCGCTCGGATGTTTCCGGCACGTCCGAGCTGGGGGAGTGGCTTGAACGTGCCGGGGAGGCAGCTCGGGGCGGTGTAACCACAACAGGACCCCCCCTCCTACGGGAGACACCGGGCGACCGTCCGATGGCGTTGGCCCGATAGAACTCCTCCAGGAGTGCGGGGTCGGCCAGGTAGGACCGGGGAACCCAGCTGCGGTCCTCGGGCCCATAGCCAACCCAGTCCACCAGGTATTGGTACCCACGCCCCCGGCGGCGTACGGCGAGCAGCTGGTCGACATCCCAGACCATGTCACCACCGTCGAGGACCCTGGGGGGTGGAGGAGCTTGGACAGGGGGAGACAGGGGGCTGGTGGCTACCGGTTTGAGGCGCGAGACATGGAAGACGGGATGGATCTTGAGTGAGGTAGGGAGATGGAGACGCACCGCCAAAGGGTTGACGATGCGGTCGATAGTGTAGGGACCGACGTAGCGGGGAGCCAGCTTCCGGTTGAGGGTAGGGAGGGGCAGGTACCGGGCCAGGAGCCATACCCTCTGGCCAGGTCGATAAGCTGGGGCCGGCACTCTCCGCCGGTTGGCGCTGCGCCGGGCCCGCTCTGTAGCTCGCAACATAGCGGCCCGGGCGGTCTTCCAAACGCGCCGGCATCGGCGGAGATGGGCCCTCGTGGACGGGACCGCTACCTCCAACTCCTGGTGGGGGAACAGAGGGGGTTGATAGCCCAGGGAACACTCGAAGGGGGACAAACCGGTAGCCGAACTCTCCATGGAGTTGAGCGAGTACTCCACCCAGGGCCGGTACTTGCTCCAGGAGGCGGGGTTGCTGGTGGTAACGCAACGCAAAGCCGCCTCCAGGGCTTGATTGGCCCGCTCTGCCTGCCCATTGGTCTGGGGGTGATACCCGGAGGAGAGGCTGACCGTGGCCCCAATCCCCTTACAGAAGGCCTGCCATACCTTCGAAGTGAACTGGGGACCACGGTCAGAGACAATGTCCAGGGGAATCCCATGAGGTCGGACGACGTGGGAGACGAGAAGGTCCGCCGTCTCGGCTGCAGAGGGGAGTTTGGTGAGGGCAACAAAATGGACGGCCTTGGAAAACCGGTCGACAATGGTCAGGATCGTGTCATTGCCTTGGGACACGGGGAGGCCAGTTACAAAGTCCAAGGCAATGTGGGCCCAAGGTCGGCCGGGGACAGGAAGGGGGCGCAGGAGACCTGCTGGAGGGCGATGGAGAGCCTTGCTGCGGGCGCAGGTGGTGCAGGCTGCCACGAACTCTCTGGTGTCTGCCTCCATGGTGGGCCACCAGAAACCCCTGCGGATGAAGGCCGCCGTTTGGTAGACACCGGGGTGGCAGGCAAGATGGCTGGAGTGGCCCCACTCCAGCACCTGGGGCCGGACAGAGGGAGGCAAAAATAGCCGGTTCCGGGGTCCATTGCCTGGGTCGGGATGGGCGCGCTGGGCCCTTCTCACCACTGATTCGATGGCCCAGGTAACGGCGCCCACCACCCGGGCCGGGGGAAGGATGGTGTCTGGGGCGTCAGGGGACCCCTCGGGAAACAGACGGGAGAGGGCGTCTGCCCTGACGTTCTTGGTGCCCGGGCGGTAGGTGAGGGTGAAGTCGAACCGGCTGAAGAAGAGAGCCCAGCGCGCCTGCCTGGGGTTGAGCCTCTTAGCCGTCCGTACGTTGGTCAGGTTTTTGTGATCGGACCATACGATGAACGGCTGCCCTGCTCCCTCCAGCCAGTGTCTCCACTCCTCTAGGGCGGCCAGCAACTCCCTGTTGCCGATGTCATAATTCTTCTCCGCAGGACTGAAACGCCGGGAGAAGGCGCACGGATGGATCTTCTGGTCCTCCTCCGACCGCTGGGAGAGGACGGCTCCGATGCGTCCACCTCCACGATGAACTGTCTGCACGGGTCCGGGTGGGCGAGCACCGGAGCCGTTGTGAACAGCCTCTTCAGGGCCAAGAAGGCGGCTTCCGCCTCCGAGGTCCAGGAGAAGGGGCGGAGGTTGGAGGTGAGTGCAGTGAGGGGGGCGGCCACACGGCTGAACCCCCTGATGAAGCGCCGGTAGAAGTTTGCAAACCCCAGGAAGCGCTGGAGTTGCGTCCTGTTGGTGGGCCGTGCCCACTCCTCCACCGCTCGGGTCTTCCTGGGGTCAGTGCGGACGAGCCCCTTCTCCACGATGTGGCCAAGGAACTCCACGGAGGCGGAGTGGAACACGCACTTCTCGGCTTTCACGAAGAGCCTGTTCTCCAGCAGCCGTTGGAGGACCAGGCGGACATGCTGGTGGTGTTCCTCCTCAGTCCTGGAGAACACGAGTATGTCATCCAGGTACACCACCGCGAACGTGTTCAGCATGTCCCGGAGCACGTCGTTGACCAATGCCTGGAAGACGGCCGGGGCGTTGGTGAGGCCGAAGGGCATAACGAGGTACTCGAAATGCCCTAGGTGGGTGTTGAAGGCCGTCTTCCATTCATCCCCTTCCCGGATGCGCACCAGGTGGTACGCGCTGCGCAGGTCCAGCTTCGTGAACACCGTGGCGTGAGTGAGTGGCTCGAACGTGGAACTCATAAGGGGGAGTGGGTATTTATTATTCACCGTGATATTATTTAACATTCGATAATCTATGCAAGGCCTCAGGCTGCCCTCCTTCTTTGCCACAAAAAAGAAGCCCGCCGCCACCGGGGAAGACGAGGGCCTTATGATTCCTGAGGCCAGGGACTCTGATAATTGCGCATAGCCTCCTTCTCTGGGACGGAGAGGTTATACAACCGACCGGTGGGAAGGGCGGCCCCGGGAAAGAGATCTATGGCACAATCATAGGGACGGTGAGGGGGGAGGGAAAGTGCACTCTCTTTACTAAATACAAGGGCTAAATCGTGATAAATGGAAGGAACACCAGTGAGATCCGTGGGAGGAGGCACGGGTCTGAGGCCGCTGGACGGGGAGTGGGCGGAGCGAAGGCAGTTGGCATGACACGCAACGCTCCAACCCAAAATCCGCCCAGTAGACCAAGAGATGTAGGGATCGTGCCGTTCCAACCACGGTCTTCCTAACACCAGGGGCGCGCAAAACCAAGAAACGGATAGCTTCCACGTGATTACCCGAAAGAGTGAGGGTGAGGGAAGCAGTGCTGTGTGTGATTTTACCAAGTGAACGTCCATCTAGGGCTTGGGCTGTGAGGGGTGTCTAGGGGGACGAGTGGAATGCCGGCCTGCCGGGCCAGCGAGGTGTCCATCAAACACTCGTCCGCCCCCGAATCCAGGAGTGCACCAACAGACAGTGAGCGGTTACCCCAGGTGAGAGTGACCGGAAAAAGGTGGTTGTGCTCTTTCTTGGGCTGGGGCTGAGGAAGGGTCGTCAGACTCACTAGGACACCCCTCACTAGTGAGCCGGGTCTTTTTGGGCGAGTCGGGCAGGCCTTGATATAGTGGCCCGACCTCCCGCAGTAGAGGCAGAGGTGGCCATGCATCCTCTGCTCCCTAACTTCCAGCGGGAGCCGTGACCGACCCAACTGCATGGGCTCCTCCTCCGGCCTGGATCCAGAAGCCACCCAGGGTTGCGAGGGGGAGTCTGAGGGTGGAGAGAGCCCACGGGACGCTGACCCAGGGAAGGCACCGGTAGGACGGACGGGGGTTGGTCTATGGGAGGGGCCAGCGCGCGGGGCGCGTTCCTGGCGCCGCTCCCGCAGCCGTTCGTCCATCTGGAGGGCGAGGGTGACGAGCTCGTTGAAGGAGGCAGGGCGGTCCCGAACGATAAGATCTTTGATGGGCTCGCTCAGCCCCCTCCTGTACGCGCTCTTGAGCGCAGTGTCATCCCACCCACTGTCTGCCGCGAGTATCCTTACCTCCAGGGAATACTCTGCCACCGACCTGGCTCCCTGTTGGATGGAATGGAGGCGGCCGGCAGCGTCCTGCCCGTCAGCTGGGTGGTCGAACACCAGATTGAACTCGCGGCGGAAGGCACCATAGTCCGAGGCGAGCTGCTCGGTATGGCCTACCGCTGCTATGGCCCAGCTGAGGGCTTTGCCGGTGAGGAGGGACATGACAAGGGCTACCTTGGTCTCTCCTGTCCTATACCTAGCTGGCTGGTGTTTGAACAGGAGCTTACACTGACCAAGGAAACCCCTGCACAGCTCGAACTCCCCACCGAAGGCCTTGGGGCAGGGGAGGTTAGGCTCGCACCGGGGGTCCAGTGGGGGTTGACTCGGAGGGGGAAACGTCGGGACCAGGAACGGGGAAACCGGAGGCCGAGCTGGGGGCAGAGACCGAGGCCAGGGCAGGGTGGTCGCTCATCGTGGAGACCGCTGTGGAGAGTGCAGCGATCTGCGCGGTGAGGGCATCTAACGTGCTCGTCGCGGCCTGGGAGCCGGACTGAAGATCGCTGATCTCTCCGGTGACACGGGTGAAGGCAGTAGTAAGCTCTGAGCAGAGAGAGGCAAGTTGGCAACTGTGACTTCTTACTACTGCCTCTAGGGGGACGGGACTCAGGGGCGTCACAGGGACCGTCCGCTCCTTGGGTTTGCCTGGGTCCATAATGGCTTCGACGTTCTGTTATGCTCGCGCACCAGAACCTGACCCGTGTGGCGAAACCCAAGACAGACAGACACGAGACGACTTCTAAGTCTACAAAGGGGGGTTTTATTGTGGGAGGGAAATGTATGGTGAAAAAAGGCGTTCTGTTAGTGGGATGTGTGAATAAACTATGTGTGGTGTCCCGTGGTTTGCGTGTTTTTAGCCAATGTGTGGTGCGGTATGTAAATGACCAGGAGGTGTTGAAGAAATGTGCGTGCACCTGGCGAGAAAGTCCAGTCCGTGATCCAAGAGGGGTTGTCCGAGAAAGTCCAGGTCCGAGATGCGGGAAGTCGAGTCCGAAAGGAGGGGTCCAGGTAGAGGGACAAGGGGGGAGATCGCAGGAGAGGTCCGGGGAGAAACGTGAAGGTCGCTGGGGACGAGGGAGACGCGGGGAGCCGTGGAAATCGCGGAGGGAGAGTCTTGGGAGGATCAGAGACACGAAGATAAGACACTGGGGAATAAACAGAAAGCAAGGAACGCTGGAGGGCTTATCAGAACTTCACCGCAGGGTTCAGTACGTCGAAGCACTGAGAGACGTTCTGGGAGGCTTTTTGTAGAAGGCTGCCTGATTGCCACAGGTGTGCCTGATGGATGATGGCAAACACCTGGTGCAGTGCAGCGCTCGTCTCAGAGCGCGAGCCGAGCGCTCGGATGTTTCCGGCACGTCCGAGCTGGGGGAGTGGCTTGAACGTGCCGGGGAGGCAGCTCGGGGCGGTGTAACCACAACAGTCTCACTGGTAAATTGAGAGCTTTGCCTTCCGGCTCAGCTCCCTCTTCACCACACCGGTCCGGTACAATGTCCGTATTACTGCTGATGCTGCACCAATCCGCCTCTCAATCTCCCGCTCCATCCTACCCTCACTCATGAACAAGACCCCGAGATACTTGAACTCCTTCACTTGAGGCAACAACTCATCCCCAACCCGAAGGGAGCAATCCACCATTTTCCGGTAGAGAACCATGGCCTCAGATTTGGAGGTGCTGACTCTCATCCCGGCCATTTCACACTCAGCTGCAAACCGCCCCAGTGCGCGCCTTATATTGGCTTATTAGCTTATATAGCTAATTGCCCTTTGTTCCTGCGCCACAAAGGATTCAATGATTTAAAATACTTGTTTGGTAAAATGTGTTTTGTGAACTTGTCCCATACAGTGCTTCATATGGATTATATTTAACTTCATATTATAATGACAAGGAAGCAAACTGGAGCTATAGAAAAGTATTTTCAATGCCCCTGTTTTATTCTTATATTAGTCAGTAATAACAACTCTTCAAAGTTCAGTTACACATTTTCTGTGTAATTAATGGCCTGTTATTTAAAGCATTACAGCTGGGAGCAGACGTTGGATGGTTCTGTGAGGAACAGGCCATTTATTATTTTTGCTTCTGCTTCTCTATTGTATCTCGTCAGCCTGGTGGCCAGAGCTGTGAGCCTTTGTTTGGCAGTTTCCAGGGCCTCAGTTATGGACATCTTACTGTACTTCTTCAATCATGGCCTGTCTTTCATTACACCTTTCTGCATCTCTGTTAACTGGCTAACATCTCTCCGTGCTGCTTTTATCTTAGCTTCCAGCCTTCTCTGACATGGAGGGTACTGTTGATGACCTGTGTTCTTAATCCTGAACTCAAGCATCTCCAGGATTGTGGTTGCGGTATACAAGCTCATTGGTCTCTGTTATGGTAGCAGTCAAGATATTGTGTAAGGCTGTGTTCACATCCACAATCAGGCTTTGTGATGGTACATTGTCACTGAGTGTTGGAAGCCAAGCCCGGGTATTGACTGTCTTTAGTCTGGCCATGATCCTCACTTGAACCTCAGTAGCTTCAGCTGTCATGGCTGGTACGATTATTTCAGCTGGTTGGAGTCTTTTCTCATGTATCATCTGCCTACTGGGTGGCCATTCAGATGCGGAATTGTATAGTCATCCTGTTGGAGCCTCTCCATCTCAAGGTGTGACAGTAGCTTCCTTGTATTGATGTTCGAGCATTGACCCACTAGCTGCTCCTGAGTCAGTGTGGAAGTAGGTCTCTTATGGTTCCACAGTTCCCACATATGCCTAATACCGTCCCTCTGCTGAAGTATGCTGTTGTAGTAGCATTCCATCAGTTCCAGCCAATAACCTGCCTCTCCAAAACATGGAAGATCCTGTCAGGCATGATAGCAACTAAGCTCAAAGGGCATATAAGTCAATACTTGAGCGAAACACAGAAAGGAATTGGGAACAACACTAGAGGGGTCAAAGCATCAGCTACTGGTTGATAGAGCAGTCACCCAAGACTCTAATACCAGACAAACTAGCCTGAACAAAGCATGGATTGTCTACAAGAAAGCCTACGATTCAATGCCCCACACCTGGTTACTGGAGTGCTTGGCACTATATAAAGAGAATAGGACACTAATAGCCTTCATCAAGAACTCAATGTAGAGGCCAACTCAAAGACAATCGCACAGGTAACCAGCAAATGTGGCATATACCACATATTCCTGCTGCTGTTCTGCATAGGCCTGAACCCCCTCAGTCAGATAATCACAAAGAGTGGATATGGATACAGGTTCAAAACTGGACTTTCCATCAGCCACCTCATATAGTACATGGATGACATCAAGCTGTTAGGTCAGGAATGAGTGAAACATTGACTCGCTGATTCACCTCACCAAGATCTACACCTACGACATCGGGATGTCATTTGGACTGGACAAGTGCGGTCGAATGGTGGCAAAAGGAGGAAAGATGGTGAGGACTGAAGGGGTTGAATTACCAGATGGCAGGATAAAAGAAATATACAGGACAGTTACAAGTACCTGGGTATTCCCGAGGCAAATGGAAACCACAAGGAGGCAGCAAGGAGGTCAGTTACAGCCAAATATCTACAGAGAGTGAGGTAGGTCCTGAGGGGCCAGCTCAAAGGGAAGAATGAGATCCAAGCCATCAACACATATGCCCTACCATTCATCCAATACCCAGCTGGAATAATAAGCTGGCCAAAGAAGGAGATTAAAGGCCACAGATATCAGGACATGGAAACTCCTCACAATGCACTTAAGGGTTCCACCTGAAGTCCAGCAGCCTGAGACTGTACGATAAGTGAAAAGATTGGGGCCGAGGGTTGGTGAGTGTCAGGGCCATTACCAGGATGAAACAAGGATCCATCAATGCGTACCTCAGAAAGGGGTGTCCCAGGATGAACTGCTGAGTCAGTACCTCAGGCAGCAGAAGACAGAGATTGCGGAGGAAGAAGAAGAAGAGCGGGTATCATGGAAGATCAAGCCCCTCCATGGGATGTACCGTCAACAGATAGAAGGCGTATATCTGATAAATCCTACCAGTGGCCAGAAAAGTTTGGGCTGAAGGACAGCACAGAGACTCTGATCATAGCAGCACAGGAAGAAACACTCAGGACCAGAACAGTTAAGGCAGGGGTCTACCACACCAGAAAAGACCCAAGGTGCAGATTGTGCAAAGACACCCCTGAGACAGCGCAGCACTTAGTAGCAGGGTGTAAAATGCTAGCTGAGAAAGCGTACACTGAAAGGCATAACCAAGTGGCTGAGATAGTGTACAGGAATATCTGTATTGAATACAGACTTGAAGACCCCAAGTCCAAATGGGAGACCCCGCCAAAGGTGGTTGAAAATGGCAGAGCTAAGATCCTGTGGGACTTCAAGTTCCAGATTGACAAGAAGGTGCTGACTAACCAACCAGACATTGTGGTGGTCAACAGGGAACAGAAGACAACAGTAGTGATCGATGTAGCAATTCCGAGTGATGACAACATCCGGAAAAAAGAGCATGAGAAGCTAGAGAAATACCAAGGGCTTAGGGAAGAACTAGATCGGATGTGGGAGGTGGAATCCAAAGCAGTCCCAGTGGTAATAGGAGCACTAGGATCTGTGACCCCTAAACTGGGAGAGTAGCTCCAGCAGATCCCAGGAACAACATCTGAGGTCTCCGTTCAGAAGAGTGCAGTCCTAGGAACAGCTGCGCAGAACCCTCAAACTCCCAGGTCTCTTGTAGAGGACCTGAACTCAAGGAAGACACACACCGCTAAAAGCACTTTGTAAAGCTTCTTCTTGAGAGAAGCTGCAGCTGAAAAGGCAAAAACAAGCAGTGATAATTCCCTCGGTACCTTCTACCCACTCATTGCTCGATGGCAGTGAGCCCATGTAGTTCCCAGTTAAAAAAAAAAGAAATACATCTGCTGCTTGAGCTAGTTGGTGTCATGAACACAAGGTAGTTACAGTAACATAAAGATCATTCCCTATGGAGCTTATACAGTAAACACACTGATAAAAAATCCCAGAGAATGATACCTCACAGCTGGATAGAGCAACTTAAATTCAGGAGGCGGACAACTCCCAACATCTCAAAAGTGAGCGTCACAGAAAACAAATAAACATGAACCAATTTAAAAGGAAAGCCACTCTGAACAAAGCATACCTCTGGGAGCAAAGGCACACCGCCAATAACAGAACCAGAAAGCAAGCTGACTGGACTGGGTTTACCTGACGTATTTATTTGTTACAGGTTACTGATCTAATCCTCTCAAAACCGGGTCAAATAACCTGTTAATGTTACGTTGAGTTACTTCATCTCTTATCCTCCCTGACACAAAGCCTTGTTTAAACATGTATTTTAAAAGTAAATTCAAACAGCCAAGTGTACATCCTTGAATTGTGGACAAATAAGACAATCTGCTCCATAGCTTAGCTGCATGTAAAGTCAAAAGCTTAGCTGTTGATTCTTTTAGCTATATTAGGTCAGCTACATGCATTTGATAACAGTTTGTTGTGGATATTCTCTCATATCTGACACGGAGTCCTACGATGCAGGTAGTATTTTCCCTGCTGGCAAAGATATACTTTGCACTGCACACATGTGTTCTTCCCGTAAATCGTTTTTGAGAGTGAAATGTTTGTCGAATTTCCATGCTGCAAGAGGGTTTTGTCGGATGATATGCTTTCCTCGCATCTGCTGATGTACATCTCACCGCAGCAGCTCCCTTTGCCGCCTCCTTTCATCCCTCATTATTTCAGTTAAAGCATCAGCCTGAGTGGGAGTGAAAACAGGTCATATCTTCTTTTTTTTTCTTGTAAAGATACCTGAAACCAACACCGTGGAAATCAGATGATGTTTGATGTCTGTGCTTATAATTTAAATACCTTTGTTTTTCTTTGCAACAGTGACTAACTTCAGTTACCACTTTTACCGCGATTTGGTAACAATGACAGCAATGAAGAAGAATAGGACAATCAACAACAGATGGACATTATGCTATCATGTCAGTATGTACATTATATAACCCAGCTATTGCGTGAAGGTGGGGAATGTGCTACCTTTTGGAGGGTAGTGAAGGGTGGAGGAAAGTTGTGGAAAGTTGAAAGGCAGTTCGATATTTCCAGCCCAGTATCACGCCAAAGAGTCTAATACACCCGTGCCAGCAGGGGGCGCTGATTAACTCAAGGCCAACAACTCCCCACAGAGGAAAAGAAGCATACAGCATTTTGAAAAATCCCTCCCCTAACCCGAACCCTAACCCTAACCCTAACCCTAACCTGCTTCACTTTTTAATCATCGCCCCCTGCTGGCACTGCACCTTCATACACGCGTGTACTTTTCACGCCTGAGCGAGGCAAACCGTGACAGTGACACGCTGGACCGGCGGGTGTATTACACGCTTTGGCATGATACCGTTACACTCCAGGGATATATTGTTACTTTTGTTTTTCCACTGTAACTATATCATTGTTTTAAGCTCTTGTTTATCAAGTATGTTTCATCCATTCATTATCCAAACCACTTATCCTGCTCTCAGGATCGTGGAGATGCTGGAGCCTATCCCAGCAGCCATTGGGCTGCAGGCGGGGAGACACCCTGGACAGGCCGCCAGGCCATCACAGGCCATCACACACACGCACACACACGCATCGGTGGTCAGTCGGGGTGGAGTATGACCGTCCTCCCTCTGGGTCGCTCTGGGTCCAGGTGGGAGTAGAGGCCGATCCTGGAGCCGCCTAATGGGAGGACTCCTGCGCGTGACAGGTTTTTACGTGGAGTGGCTGATGCACCTGCAGCCACCACACGGTCCCTGGCAGGGGGGGTCGGCCGGTCCCGGCTAATCAGGTGAAGACACAGGCTTGGACGGGGACATGGACGGGGACACTGCGAGGACGGTGTTGGGTGGGGCCGCCGCGGGCGTGGGCTCCTGCGGCCATCTTCCTGCAGCGGTGCTGGCAAATACCTTGCAACGGCGGGCTCTGCCGCCAGGGGGTGAGTGGGAGGCAAACACTGTAAAGCGCTTTGAGTGGCCGGTAGACTAGAAAAGCACTATATCAATATATAAATGCAGTCTATCGATCTATTTATCTATTTATTTATGTATTTATCCCCCTCCGAGCTTCAGTCTGGGCCATGACCAGTCAGGAGGATCTGGTCAGATGGCGCAACGATGCTGGAGGCAGAGCGGAGCCATTAAATACCTGAGATGCAGGAATGGGCCAACCCATTCAGGGCCTTAAAGCAAACACAAGACTCTTAACATCCATTTTGAGCTGAAGGGGGAACCTGTGGGAAGAGGCCACCCATTAACTATCGCCAAACATATCCATCCATCAGCCAAACCCCACCCATCCATCAGCCAACCCCACCCATCCATCAGCCAAACCCATGCATCCACCCATCCATTATCCAGACCGCCGATCTTGCTCTCAGGGTCGTGAGGATGCTGGAGCCTATCCCAGCAGTCATTAGCGGCAGGCAGGGAGACACCCTGGACAGGCCGCCGCCAGTCCATCACACAGGGCCGACACACACACACACACACACACACACACACACACACACACACACACACACACACACACACACACACACACACACACACACACACACACACACACACACGCACACAAACACCTAGGGATAATTTAGTACAGCAGATCCACCTGACCTACATGTCTTTGGACTGTGGGAGGAAACCCACGCAGACACGGGGAGAACATGTAAACTCCACACAGAGGACGACCCGGGACGACCCCCAAGGTTGGACTACCCCTGGGCTCGAACCCAGGACCTTCTTGGCGTGAGTCGACCACGCTAACCACTGCACCACCGTGTCGCCGCCGTCCCGCTACTCAGCAGGAGAGAAAGAGGTGAAGTGGTCCATAAATCTAGAGCTTGACTCTCGAACTGATCCCCAAACTTGGAAAAACAGCGACAACGAAAGCCAAAATTGGATCCTTTGATCTGGGTTTCTCCGGGTTCCTCCGGGTTCCTCTGGGTTTCTCCGGGTTCCTCCAGGTTCCTACAACACCTTCAGAGCTGACTCCTCTCTCCACCCCCGAGACACGCAGGCGGAGAAATGTAGCATCTGTTTTGTTGAGCCGCATCGTGCAGCTTTTTCTGCAATCTGCCCCATCTGCCCTGCTGCACGCCCCTCCCAGTTAAACGCGTTAGAGCGCCCCCTATCGTTTCATTACTCATCTCATTCATACAGCCTTGTCTGCTTTTATTAAAAGCAGAATCGATGAACGGGAATATAAAAAGAAACCCGGCGGTCACGGTGGACCAGAGCAGCTGGATGACAGCTCCGCTGAACTCTCCGCCCTTATTAATGTGGATGCTGACCAGCCTCCACCCTCTCTCTGTCCATTCATCCATCCATCCATTATCCAAGCCGCTTATCCTTACTCGGGGTCACGGCATGCTGGAGCCTATCCCAGCAGTCACTGCGCGGCAGGGAAACACCCCGAGCAGGCCGCCTGTCCATCACACAGGGCAGACACACACGCGCGCACACACACGCGCACACACACACGCACGCACACACGCACACATACACACCTAGGGACAAGTTAGTGCAGGCGATTCACCTGACCTACACGTCTTTGAATCACCTGTCCTTCATGTCTTTGAGTCGCCTGACCTATATGTCTTTGAGTCACCTGACCTACATGTCTTTGAGTCCCTGACCTACACGTCTTTGAATCACCTGTCCTTCATGTCTTTGAGTCACCTGACCTACATGTCTTTGAGTCCCTGACCTACACGTCTTTGAATCACCTGTCCTTCATGTCTTTGAGTCGCCTGACCTACATGTCTTTGAGTCCCTGACCTACATGTCTTTGAGTCACCTGGCCTACACGTCTTTGAGTCACCTGACCTACACGTCTTTGAGTCACCTGACCTACATGTGTTTGAGTCACCTGACCTACATGTGTTTGAGTCACCTGACCTACATGTCTTTGAGTCACCTGACCTACATGTCTTTGAGTCATCTGACCTACATATCTTTGAGTCCCTGACTACAAGTCTTTGATTCCCTGACCTACATGTCTTTGAGTCCCTGACCTACATGTCTTTGAGTCACCTGACCTACATGTCTTTGAGTCACCTGGCCTACATGTCTTTGAGTCACCTAACCTACATGTCTTTGAGTCCCTGACCTACATGTCTTTGAGTCACCTGACCTACATGTATTTGAGTCCCTGACCTACATTTCTTTGAGTCACCTGTCCTACATGTCTTTGAGTCACCTGGCCTACACGTCTTTGAGTCCCTGACCTACATGTCTTTGAGTCCCTGACCTACACGTCTTTGAGTCACCTGACCTACATGTATTTGAGTCACCTGACCTACACGTCTTTGAGTCACCTGACCTACATGTATTTGAGTCACCTGACCTACACGTCTTTGAGTCACCTGACCTACATGTATTTGAGTCACCTGACCTACACGTCTTTGAGTCCCTGACCTACACGTCTTTGAGTCACCTGACCTACATGTCTTTGAGTCCCTGACCTACACGTCTTTGAGTCCCTGACCTACACGTCTTTGAGTCCCTGACCTACATGTCTTTGAGTCCCTGACCTACATGTCTTTGAGCCCCCACCTACACGTCTTTGAATCACCTGTCCTTCATGTCTTTGAGTCGCCTGACCTACATGTCTTTGAGTCCCTGACCTACATGTCTTTGAGTCACCTGGCCTACACGTCTTTGAGTCACCTGACCTACACGTCTTTGAGTCACCTGACCTACATGTGTTTGAGTCACCTGACCTACATGTGTTTGAGTCACCTGACCTACATGTCTTTGAGTCACCTGACCTACATGTCTTTGAGTCATCTGACCTACATATCTTTGAGTCCCTGACTACAAGTCTTTGATTCCCTGACCTACATGTCTTTGAGTCCCTGACCTACATGTCTTTGAGTCACCTGACCTACATGTCTTTGAGTCACCTGAGCTACATGTCTTTGAGTCCCTGACTACATGTCTTTGAGTCACCTGGCCTACATGTCTTTGAGTCACCTGACCTACATGTCTTTGAGTCCCTGACCTACATGTCTTTGAGTCACCTGTCCTACATGTCTTTGAGTCAACTGGCCTACACGTCTTTGAGTCCCTGCCCTACATGTCTTTGAGTCACCTGACCTACATGTCTTTGAGTCCCTGACCTACATGTCTTTGAGTCACCTGTCCTACATGTCTTTGAGTCAACTGGCCTACATGTATTTGAGTCACCTGACCTACATGTCTTTGAGTCACCTGACCTACATGTATTTGAGTCACCTGACCTACACGTCTTTGAGTCACCTGACCTACATGTATTTGATTCCCTGACCTACACGTCTTTGAGTCCCTGACCTACACGTCTTTGAGTCACCTGACCTACATGTCTTTGAGTCCCTGACCTACACGTCTTTGAGTCCCTGACCTACACGTCTTTGAGTCCCTGACCTACATGTCTTTGAGTCCCTGACCTACATGTCTTTGAGTCACTTGACCTACATGTCTTGAGTCACCTGACCTACATGTCTCTGGACTGTGGGGGGAAACCGGAGCACCCGGAGGAAACCCACGCAGACACGGGGAGAACATGCAAACTCCACACAGAGGACGACCCGGGACGACCCCCAAGGTCGAACTACCCCGGGGCTCGAATAGAATGGATGAAAATGAAAACGAAATGAAGGTATCTCTAAGACGGAACAGATGGGAGACAGTAACTATAGTAACGCCATTCAACGACGGCTGGGCAGAGGGAACATGAGGGAACTCAAGCAAAATGATAAATACATCACTTAATTTTGGAGATGCCATCCTGTCATGGGTCGTCTGAGAATATAAAAGGCATGGGGCGTCCGGGTAGCTTGCCGTTGCCTAACAACACAGGGATCGTTGGTTCGAATCCTCGTGTTACCTCCAGCTTCATCGAGCGTCCCTACAGACACAGTTGGCCGTGTCTGCGGGTGGGAAGCCGGATGGTCGCTGCACTAGCGCCTCCTCTGATCGTCGAGGCGTCTGTTGGGGGGGGGAATAGCGTGATCCTCCCACGCGCTACGTCCCCCTGGTGAAACTCCTCACTGTCAGGTGAAAAGAAGCGGCTGGTGACTCCACATGTATGGGAGGAGGCATGTGGTAGTCTGCAGCCCTCCCCGGATCGGCAGAGGGGGTGGAGCAGAGACCGGGACGGCTCGGGAGAGTGGGGTAATTGTCCGGGTACAACTGGGGAGAAAAAAGGGGGAACCCCCCCCCCCAAATACAGGACAATAGGATGTATATCTGCAGCTGTGTGGTAGGTGGTTAAATGTGGTCGATGATGAAACTGCTGGTTTGCTTTGACGCACCAGTTTCATCAATACGCCTTTCGAGTACTCAGGTCACGTGAGTTTGTGTTTTGGGTTCCGCATCAGGTTTACGTGCATCAGCTCACGGGCTCTTTTATAACATGCACGAGCTCATCAACTGAGGCTCCTCCAGCCCTCGCGCTTGTTAGAGCTTTTACCTTCTGCTTAAAAATATCCACGATTACTCACACGTATGTCTCGAGCAACTACCCCCCCCCTTTTTTTCTCCCCAATCACATCCGGCCAACCACCCCACTCTTCCGAGCCGTCCCGGTCTCTGCTCCACCCCCTCTGCTGATCCGGACTACCACAGACTACCACATGCCTCCTCCCATACATGTGGAGTCACCAGCCGCTTCTTTTCACCTGACAGTGAGGAGTTTCACCAGGAGGACGTATCGCGTGGGAGGATCACGCTATTCCCCCCAGTTCCCCCTCCCCCCCGAACAGGCGCCCCGACCGACCAGAGGAGGCGCTAGTGCAGCGACCAGGACACATACCCACATCCGGCTTCCCATCCGCACGCACGGCCAGTTGTGTCTGTAGGGACGCCCGACCAAGCCGGAGGTAACACGGGGATTCGAACCGGCGATCCCCGTGTTGGTAGGCAACAGAATAGACCGCCACGCTACCCGGACGCCTGGTATGTAGATTTTAACTAAAATGACAATGGCCACTGTTGTTCATCCAAACACAAAGGTCATCATCATCTTCATGATACAGTTGTTTTCACGGTGTGTGTGTGTGTGTGTGTGTGTGTTGTGTGGGGGAGTGGGTGTCTATATTTGGGTATTTATGTGAAGTTCTCTTGCAGTGGAACTCAGTAGTCATTCGTGTATGAATAGCATGCTGGAGAGGCAGGTCCATGACTCACCACCGGGTTTGAGCACCAAACAACACAACATGATCTTTTACTTGTGTTGTAACTCGTTTCCTGTGGTGTTGTAACTCGGTTCCTGTGGTGTTGTAACTCGTTTCCTGTGGTGTTGTAACTCGTGTCCTGTGGTGTTGTAACTCATTTCCTGTGGTGTTGTAACTCATTTCCTGCGGTGTTGTAACTCATTTCCTGTGGTGTTGTAACTCATTTCCTGTGGTGTTGTAACTCGTTTCCTGTGGTGTTGTAACTCGGTTCCTGTGGTGTTGTAACTCATTTCCTGTGGTGTTGTAACTCGTGTCCTGTGGTGTTGTAACTCGTGTCCTGTGGTGTTGTAACTCGTTTCCTGTGGTGTTGTAACTCGTGTCCTGTGGTGTTGTAACTCGTTTCCTGTGGTGTTGTAACTCGTGTCCTGTGGTGTTGTAACTCGTGTCCTGTGGTGTTGTAACTCGTTTCCTGTGGTGTTGTAACTCATTTCCTGTGGTGTTGTAACTCGTTTCCTGTGGTGTTGTAACTCGTGTCCTGTGGTGTTGTAACTCGTTTCCTGTGGTGTTGTAACTCGTGTCCTGTGGTGTTGTAACTCGTTTCCTGTGGTGTTGTAACTCGTTTCCTGTGGTGTTGTAACTCGTGTCCTGTGGTGTTGTAACTCGTTTCCTGTGGTGTTGTAACTCATTTCCTGTGGTGTTGTAACTCGTTTCCTGTGGTGTTGTAACTCGTTTCCTGTGGTGTTGTAACTCGTGTCCTGTGGTGTTGTAACTCCTTTCCTGTGGTGTTGTAACTCGTTTCCTGTGGTGTTTTAACTCGTTTCCTGTGGTGTTGTAACTCATTTCCTGTGGTGTTGTAACTCATTTCCTGTGGTGTTGTAACTCATTTCCTGTGGTGTTGTAACTCATTTCCTGTGGTGTTGTAACTCATTTCCTGTGGTGTTGTAACTCGTTTCCTGTGGTGTTGTAACTCATTTCCTGTGGTGTTGTAACGCGTGTCCTGTGGTGTTGTAACTCGTTTCCTGTGGTGTTGTAACTCGTGTCCTGTGGTGTTGTAACTCGTTTCCTGTGGTGTTGTAACTCGTTTCCTGTGGTGTTGTAACTCATTTCCTGTGGTGTTGTAACTCGCGTCCTATGGTGTTGTAACTCGTTTCCTGTGGTGTTGTAACTCGTGTCCTGTGGTGTTGTAACTCCTTTCCTGTGGTGTTGTAACTCATTTCCTGTGGTGTTGTAACTCATTTCCTGTGGTGTTGTAACTCGTGTCCTGTGGTGTTGTAACTCGTTTCCTGTGGTGTTGTAACTCGTTTCCTGTGGTGTTGTAACTCATTTCCTGTGGTGTTGTAACTCGTTTCCTGTGGTGTTGTAACTCATTTCCTGTGGTGTTGTAACTCGTGTCCTGTGGTGTTGTAACTCGTTTCCTGTGGTGTTGTAACTCGTGTCCTGTGGTGTTGTAACTCGTTTCCTGTGGTGTTGTAACTCGTGTCCTGTGGTGTTGTAACTCGTTTCCTGTGGTGTTGTAACTCATTTCCTGTGGTGTTGTAACTCGTTTCCTGTGGTGTTTTAACTCGTTTCCTGTGGTGTTGTAACTCATTTCCTGTGGTGTTGTAACTCGTTTCCTGTGGTGTTGTAACTCATTTCCTGTGGTGTTGTAACTCATTTCCTGTGGTGTTGTAACTCGTTTCCTGTGGTGTTGTAACTCATTTCCTGTGGTGTTGTAACTCGTGTCCTGTGGTGTTGTAACTCGTTTCCTGTGGTGTTGTAACTCGTGTCCTGTGGTGTTGTAACTCGTTTCCTGTGGTGTTGTAACTCGTTTCCTGTGGTGTTGTAACTCATTTCCTGTGGTGTTGTAACTCGCGTCCTATGGTGTTGTAACTCGTGTCCTGTGGTGTTGTAACTCGTGTCCTGTGGTGTTGTAACTCCTTTCCTGTGGTGTTGTAACTCATTTCCTGTGGTGTTGTAACTCATTTCCTGTGGTGTTGTAACTCCGGTTTCCTCCGGGGGCTCCGGTGTCCTCCCACAGTCCAGAGACATGTAGGTCAGGTGACTCGGCCGTACTAAATTGTCCCTAGGTGTGAGAGTGTGTCGTCCCTGTGATGGCCTGGCGGCCTGTCCAGGGTGTCTCCCCGCCTGCCGCCCAACGCCTGTGATGTTGTAACTCGTTTCCTGTGGTGTTGTAACGCATTTCCTGTGGTGGTGTAACTCCATTAACTCATTTCCTGTGGTGTTGTAACTCGTTTCCAGTGGTGTTGTAACTCGTTTCCTGTGGTGTTGTAACTCGTTTCCTGTGGTGTTGTAACTCGTTTCCTGTGGTGTTGTAACTCGTTTCCTGTGGTGTTGTAACTCGTGTCCTGTGGTGTTGTAACTCGTTTCCTGTGGTGTTGTAACTCGTTTCCTGTGGTGTTGTAACTCGTTTCCTGTGGTGTTGTAACTCATTTCCTGTGGTGTTGTAACTCGTTTCCTGTGGTGTTTTAACTCGTTTCCTGTGGTGTTGTAACTCATTTCCTGTGGTGTTGTAACTCGTTTCCTGTGGTGTTGTAACTCATTTCCTGTGGTGTTGTAACTCATTTCCTGTGGTGTTGTAACTCGTGTCCTGTGGTGTTGTAACTCGTGTCCTGTGGTGTTGTAACTCGTTTCCTGTGGTATTTTAACTCATTTCCTGTGGTGTTGTAACTCATTTCCTGTGGTGTTGTAACTCGTTTCCTGTGGTGTTGTAACTCATTTCCTGTGGTGTTGTAACTCATTTCCTGTGGTATTTTAACTCATTTCCTGTGGTGTTGTAACTCGTTTCCTGTGGTGTTGTAACTCGTTTCCTGTGGTGTTGTAACTCGTTTCCTGTGGTGTTGTAACTCGTTTCCTGTGGTGTTGTAACTCGTTTCCTGTGGTGTTGTAACTCGTGTCCTGTGGTGTTGTAACTCGTGTCCTGTGGTGTTGTAACTCGTGTCCTGTGGTGTTGTAACTCCTTTCCTGTGGTGTTGTAACTCATTTCCTGTGGTGTTGTAACTCATTTCCTGTGGTGTTGTAACTCATTTCCTGTGGTGTTGTAACTCGTTTCCTGTGGTGTTGTAACTCATTTCCTGTGGTGTTGTAACTCATTTCCTGTGGTATTTTAACTCATTTCCTGTGGTGTTGTAACTCGTTTCCTGTGGTGTTGTAACTCGTTTCCTGTGGTGTTGTAACTCGTTTCCTGTGGTGTTGTAACTCGTTTCCTGTGGTGTTGTAACTCGTTTCCTGTGGTGTTGTAACTCGTGTCCTGTGGTGTTGTAACTCGTTTCCTGTGGTGTTGTAACTCGTTTCCTGTGGTGTTGTAACTCGTTTCCTGTGGTGTTGTAACTCATTTCCTGTGGTGTTGTAACTCGCGTCCTATGGTGTTGTAACTCGTGTCCTGTGGTGTTGTAACTCGTGTCCTGTGGTGTTGTAACTCCTTTCCTGTGGTGTTGTAACTCATTTCCTGTGGTGTTGTAACTCATTTCCTGTGGTGTTGTAACTCGTGTCCTGTGGTGTTGTAACTCGTGTCCTGTGGTGTTGTAACTCGTTTCCTGTGGTATTTTAACTCATTTCCTGTGGTGTTGTAACTCATTTCCTGTGGTGTTGTAACTCGTTTCCTGTGGTGTTGTAACTCATTTCCTGTGGTGTTGTAACTCATTTCCTGTGGTATTTTAACTCATTTCCTGTGGTGTTGTAACTCGTTTCCTGTGGTGTTGTAACTCGTTTCCTGTGGTGTTGTAACTCGTTTCCTGTGGTGTTGTAACTCGTTTCCTGTGGTGTTGTAACTCGTTTCCTGTGGTGTTGTAACTCGTGTCCTGTGGTGTTGTAACTCGTTTCCTGTGGTGTTGTAACTCGTTTCCTGTGGTGTTGTAACTCGTTTCCTGTGGTGTTGTAACTCATTTCCTGTGGTGTTGTAACTCGTTTCCTGTGGTGTTTTAACTCGTTTCCTGTGGTGTTGTAACTCATTTCCTGTGGTGTTGTAACTCGTTTCCTGTGGTGTTGTAACTCATTTCCTGTGGTGTTGTAACTCATTTCCTGTGGTGTTGTAACTCGTTTCCTGTGGTGTTGTAACTCATTTCCTGTGGTGTTGTAACTCGTGTCCTGTGGTGTTGTAACTCGTTTCCTGTGGTGTTGTAACTCGTGTCCTGTGGTGTTGTAACTCGTTTCCTGTGGTGTTGTAACTCGTTTCCTGTGGTGTTGTAACTCATTTCCTGTGGTGTTGTAACTCGCGTCCTATGGTGTTGTAACTCGTGTCCTGTGGTGTTGTAACTCGTGTCCTGTGGTGTTGTAACTCCTTTCCTGTGGTGTTGTAACTCATTTCCTGTGGTGTTGTAACTCATTTCCTGTGGTGTTGTAACTCGTGTCCTGTGGTGTTGTAACTCGTGTCCTGTGGTGTTGTAACTCGTTTCCTGTGGTATTTTAACTCATTTCCTGTGGTGTTGTAACTCATTTCCTGTGGTGTTGTAACTCGTTTCCTGTGGTGTTGTAACTCATTTCCTGTGGTGTTGTAACTCATTTCCTGTGGTATTTTAACTCATTTCCTGTGGTGTTGTAACTCGTTTCCTGTGGTGTTGTAACTCGTTTCCTGTGGTGTTGTAACTCGTTTCCTGTGGTGTTGTAACTCGTTTCCTGTGGTGTTGTAACTCGTTTCCTGTGGTGTTGTAACTCGTGTCCTGTGGTGTTGTAACTCGTTTCCTGTGGTGTTGTAACTCGTTTCCTGTGGTGTTGTAACTCGTTTCCTGTGGTGTTGTAACTCATTTCCTGTGGTGTTGTAACTCGTTTCCTGTGGTGTTGTAACTCATTTCCTGTGGTGTTGTAACTCATTTCCTGTGGTATTTTAACTCATTTCCTGTGGTGTTGTAACTCGTGTCCAGTGGTGTTGTAACTCGTGTCCTGTGGTGTTGTAACTCGTTTCCTGTGGTGTTGTAACTCGTTTCCTGTGGTGTTGTAACTCGTTTCCTGTGGTGTTGTAACTCATTGCTTGCTGACGCTCCTCCACTCTGCCTGCAAACCTGCATGTGTGCTGGTTTAACGTTGCCTGAAGGCCGGGGGTCCGAGAGCTCAGCCGTTGTTATCCAACACAGAAGTAGAGTCTCACATATTGTGCACTTAGTGGGCTTGGCTGACAAGGACTATGGACCTTGGCAGTGCGGAGGGTGGGTGCATAATGGCCGCCAGTGGAGCAATAAGAGACAGGTAAAGGTGGAGAGACGGTTAAAGGTGTTTAACACCAGAAGAAGAATTCTACTTTTGTCTCAGGTAAATCTTCTTCTTCTACGTCTTCCCTGTTTCTCGGGGGTCGCCACAGTGGATTTAGTTTCCATCGGTACCGTGTGAGGGCGCAGTACCAATGGCGGTCGTTGTTAACCCGGGCCTTGACCGATCCCGTATGGAGCCTCGACTGGTCCGGTCTGGTCTTGTCAATCCGCATGTGGTGTGGTGTCGGATGCTCGTCCCGACACCACCACTAGCCCACGGGTAGAGGTGGTGTCGGATACTCGTCCCGACACCATCACTATTCCACGGGTAGAGGTGGTGTCGGATAGTCGTCCCGACACCACCACTAGCCCGCGGGTAGAGGTGGTGTCGGATGCTCGTCCCGACACCACCACTAGCCCGCGGGTAGTGCACAGCAGGGCACAGGTAACGCGCTGGGGGCCACCCGGTATTCATGGCCTTGCACCCGTGTCTGTTGCCACGTGTAGTATCTCAGGTAGACGTCCGTCGTGTTTAAACATCATGGAGATTATACGAAGGTCCATCACACCTGCTGTCCTGTTCGTGGCACAACTTGTTTCCATGGTTTCCTATAGTGACCATCTCTGAATGCAGCGTTCCGTTTTTAAATGCTGAATAACCTCTCCAGAACTCCTTCCATGGGGGTGGCGGTCTATTCTCTTCCCTACCAACACGGGGATCGTAGGTTCGAACCCCCGCGTTGCCTCCGGCTTGGTCGGGCGTCCCTACAGACACAATTGGCCGTGTCTGCGGGTGGGAAGTCGGATGTGGGTATATGTCCTGGTCGCCGCACTAGCGCCTCCTCTGGTCATTCGGGGCGCCTGTTCGGGGGGGGAGGTGGAACTGGGGGGAATAGCGTGATCCTCCCACGCGCTACGTCCCCCTGGTGAAACTCCTCACTGTCAGGTGAAAAGAAGCGGCTGGTGACTCCACATGTATGGGAGGAGGCACGTGGTAGTCTGCAGCCCTCCAGGATCAGCAGAGGAGGTGGAGCAGAGACCGGGACGGCTCGGAAGAGTGAGTTGGCAAAGTACAATTGGGGGGAAACCCCCCCCAAACCCCCCCCCTCAAAAAAGGCTCCTTCCACTAACTTCTACCTTTTTTAGGGGAACCTTATGTGCTGGTATTTTTTTTTTAAATATTTTCCAAAAGAAAAATAAAAAGTGTTGTTTTCCTTTTAAAGCGCGAGACTTCCCCCACACGCTGGTGGGTGCAGCGGCGGAAATGTGACCAAAACTCCTTCAGACCAGCTCTGCCGGCTGTGACGTGTGACCCGGTCGAAACGGCGGAGGGGGAAACGCTCCGCGGGGTTGCGCAACTTGCTTCTGCGCGCGGCCTGCGAAAGCCACGCGGCAGCGCCTCTACTGGACTGTGTCAGTAACTGTAGGTAGCGCTCCGGAAAACGCACACGTTTCTTCGCCGCTTGCGGGAGGCTGCGAGCGCGTGATGCCGAGCTGCAGGAGTACGTCTGCAGGGACGTGGATAAGGGATCTGAATGCCCCGGATGTTTACACGTTCACACCTCCGAACGCTCGCGTGCTACTGAGAAGCCCCCCCCCCCCCGAGCTCTTCTCCCGATCCTGTCGAATTGTTTTGTCTCCTCTTTTGTCCTCCTCTCCTCTCGCCTTCTCCTCCATCCTCTGTCTCTCCTCCTCCTCGTAAATGGATTAATAATCAGGTTAACTTTGAAGTGATGCTGCCGAACGTAGGGGGCTGGTGGTGCGCGTGAGCGTGCGCGCGCGCGTGTATGAGTTGATGTGCGTGTCCACAGTACAAGGACGTGGATGTTTCGCTTTAAACGGTGACGAATGGCAGAGGCTGGATATTCAGACTGGGGAAAGGGAGGGAGGAGAGCGAGAGGGAGAGCCACAGGAGTCGGTAGAAGACGTAGGGAGGCGAGGGAGCAGGGATGAAGGAGATGTGGCGAGAGAAGTAGAAAAGTAGACAGAAGAGTGTGAACGCACAAATGACTTAACAGAACGACATTAATCTGATGACAGATAATCGGATTATGGTAATCCATTACAGCTGCCGAGTAATCAGATCTTTTCCAAGAACGTCGAATCAGTTCATCTGGCCACGACGTTGATTGACAGGGAAACGTGCCACCACTCATCTGGCCTCTTCAGTCTCTGATTCAACTTTCTTGGATTTCCTTACCTGCATTATTATTGAGCGTGCTTCAAGACATAATCAGGTTGTCGTTTTGTCTGAAACAACAGGCGGTTATTAATTGGATTACTCGGAAACGCGGTAGCAGGAAAGCACATTAAGGCTGATATAAACGCTGTGTACACATGCTAATATCTCATTTGTTATCTCATCTCATCATCAGCCGCTTCTCTGGGGTCGGGTCGTGGTGGCAGCCAATTAAGCAGTGCGCTCCAGATCCCAAGGCGTTCCCGGGTCATATTGGGCATGTAGTCCCTCCGGCGAGTTCTGGGTCTACCCCCTGGGTCTCGTTGGACGTGCCCGGAAAACCTCCAAAGGAAGACGTCCAGGAGGCATCTTAATCAGATGCCCGAACCACCTCAAGTGGCTCCTTTCGAGGCGAGGGAGCAGCGGCTCTACTCTGAGCTCCCTCCGGATGTCCAAGCTCCTCGCCCTATCTCTAAGGCTGAGCCCAGACACCCTAGGGAGGAAACTCATTTCAGCCGCTTGTACCCACGATCTCACCCTTTCGGTCACTACCCAAAGCTCATGACCATAGGTTAGGGCTGGAACAAAGACTGACTGGTGAATTGAGAGCTTTGCCTTCCGGTTCAGCTCCCTCTTCACCACAACGGTCCGGTACAACGTCCGCATTACTGCTGATGCTGCACCAATCCATCCTACCCTCACTCGTGAACAAGACCCCAAGATACTTGAACTCCTTCACTTGAGGCACCAACTCATCCCCAACCCGGAGGGAGCAATCCACCATTTTCCGGTAGAGAACCATGGCCTCAGCCTTGGAGGTGCTGACTCTCATCCCAGCCATTTCACACTCAGCTGCAAACCGCCCCAGTGCAGAGCTGGAGGTCACATTCTGATGAAGCCAACAAAACCACATCATCTGTGAAGAGCAGAGATGCAATTCTGAGGTTCCCAAAACAGACACACTCCTAAACCTTGGCTGCATCTGGAGATCCTGTCCATGAATACCACGAACAGAATCGGAGACACGGGACAACCTTGGCGGAGTCCGACACCCACCGAAAACGTGTTTGACTTTGTGCTGAGAATGCGGACACAGCTCTCACTTTGGTTATACAAGGACCGGATGGCTTGTAGCAGCTGCCCCGGTACCCCATACTCCCGCAGTACCCCCCACAGAGTGCCCCGGGGCACACGGTCGTAAGCCTTCTCCAAGTCCACAAAACACATGTAGACTGGCTGGTCAGACTCCCCATGCCCCCCTCAGTACTCAGGGTATAGAGTTGTTCAGGACGGAATCCTCGTTGTTCCTCCTGGATCCGAGGTTCGACCACTGGTCTCAGCCTCCCTTCGAGTAGACTTTCCCAGGGAGGCTGAACAGTGTGATACCCCGATAATTGGAGCACACCCTCTGCCCCTCCCCCTTTTTGGTTGGTGCTACTTAAATTACAACGTGTGCTTTGAAAATCGTGTTTGGTTGCCCTACATGTCTGCTCGAGCTCAGAGGCCAGGCACGCCCCTTCATTGATTACTTCCTTACAATTAGCTCAAACATCTCACCCTGTTTGCAGTTGTAAACAAGTAACGAGTAATCTGAACCGGGATTACGTTGTGATGTCACCTAACCCTGGCACAATATGAGAGCGAAAGAAAAAAGCCCCGGGAGAGAGACAGAGAGAAGAGAGAGAGAAGAGAGGGCGAAGAGAGGGGTACGAGAGTGGGAGAGGAAAATGGAGAGAGTGCGCACCAGAGGACAAGAGGTAATTTACTTAGACAATCATCCACAGAGGACCGAGAGGAGTTACAGACCGGGAGGAGGGGGGGGGGTTGGGGCGGGGGTTCGTCTGCAAACTCCGCGGAGCAGCCATTCGCTTTCTCCGAAACCTCTCCTTCTCACTCTCGCTCTTTCTTTCTCTCTCTCTAAGTGCTGACCCATGTTCCCAGTAGGAGGACGCAACAACGTGTGCATGGATATGTCTGTGCGCGCGTGTGCGTCCGTGTGATTGGCAAGCTTACATAAGAACGCTGCGCCCTACCTACCTCACCTTTTACACACACACACACACGCACACACACGCACGCACACGCACACGCACACAGAGAGTCATTATAGGGTGAAGTGGGCCGGTTTTGGCTCAGCCATTATCTCGTTACATAACCCACTACAGTAAAGAGAGAGAGGAAGAGAGAGAAAAATGCTGCGTGTGCGTGTGCGTGTGTTTTTCTACACTGGTTATGTGTCGCTAGCGTCTGCAGCTTTCCGTTTTGAAATTATTTTCTAAAATTACAGACAACTAGTTAAGTGTTGACAGACAACACACGACTATATCGCCACACTAGACCGCGTGCCTAGACAGATACATCATCACACTGGGATTCATGCAAATGAAAGATTGCGTAAGGTCATTTTACACTGACGGATGATTGACGAGTGTTACACAAGTGTCTTCGACCACCCTCCCAAATCCTCCACTTTGTCCACACTAAACCACAGCCCAATTTAGACAAGGCCATTAAAGAAACAGACACGGTGGCGCAGTGGTTATTCTGGGTTCGAGTCCCGGGGTAGTCCAACCTTGGGGGTGGTCCCGGGTCGTCCTCTGCGTGGAGTTTGCATGTTCTCCCCGTGTCTGCGTGGGTTTCCTCCGGGGGCTCCGGTGTCCTCCCACAGTCCAGAGACATGTAGGTCAGGTGACTCGGCCGTACTAAATTGTCCCTAGGTGTGAGAGTGTGTCGTCCCTGTGATGGCCTGGCGGCCTGTCCAGGGTGTCTCCCCGCCTGCCGCCCAACGCCTGCTGAGATAGGCTCCTGTGACCCCGATTGGGATAAGTTTCTTGGATAATGGATGGATGAAGAAAACAACGGAGAAAAACATGTGCAGGGGGAGATTAAAGGTGGCACCACCCGTCTGTCTTCCACTGCCTCTTCGCTCCGGATGTCCTCTAGTCGCTAACCTATGCCTCGTCTTTTTCCATTCTCGACCGATTCGGCTAAAAGTTTCTGTGTACATCACTCTTCTTGTGTAGGTCATTGTTTTCCTCTCTCATCTCGAGTCTTGGAGAGAGAAACGCTTCACATCTGCTCACTGGAGAATTCGCGGCATCATTAAGGATCGCTGAACCAACCACCAGCTGACTTAAAAGAGACAGAAGCCATTATAGTGCGTCCACAGGATATTAGCACTGGACCAATTAGCTTGACTATCTGGTTGGGAGCACTTCTCTTCTAAACATGTACACCTCCACCGTCGCCTCAATCAATAGTTAATGACTACTGTGTTGTTCACCCATTTCCAGCTCATTTAACAGTTTATCTTAGGTGTGCCTCATTGCTTAATTGCCACTTTTTGGCAAAAACAAAAAAGTAGGAATAAAATCCGACATGACAGACCTGAGTGGTCCCTGAGGCAGCGTTTCATACTCCACTATGCAGCGTGTAATGGATTTAAAGTACGAGTGGGCCTTTTTTTCCCTTTGAGCTGAGAACACGTTGGAATGGGTCTAGGGTGGTGGAAATGATTTTCCTCATGAGGAATTTAACAAGAAAACAAGACACATCACATGCCAGCTCTGAGGGGAAAAATCAAAGCTTGTTCTCGCATCTGGAGGAACACATACTTGATCAACCTCCTTCATGGTGCCGATGTTATATGGGGAGATCAATGACACGGCGACCCATGTGATGAAGAAGACCCATGTGAAGTAGGAGACCCATGTGAAGTAGGAGATCCATGTAAAGTAGGAGATCCATGTGAAGTAGGAGACCCATATGAAGTAGGAGACCCACGTGAAGTAGGAGACCCATGTGAAGTAGGAGACCCATGTGTACTAGGAGACCCATGTGAAGTAGGAGACCCATGTGAAGCAGAGGACCCATGTGAAGTAGGAGACCCATGTGAAGTAGGAGACCCATGTGAAGTAGAGGACCCATGTGAACAAGAAGACCCATGTGAAGTAGGGGACACATATGAAGTAGGAGACCGATGTGAAGAAGAAGACCCATGTGAAGTGGAAGACCCATGTGAAGTAGGAGATCCATGTGAAGTAGGAGACCCATATGAAGTAGGAGACCCATGTGAAGTAGAAGGTCCATGGGAAGAAGAAAACCCACGTGAAGTAGGAGACCCATGTGAAATAGAAGACCCATGTGAAGTAGGGGACCCATGTGAACTAGGAGACCCATGTGAAGTAGAAGGTCCATGGGAAGTAGAAGGCCCATGTGAAATAGGAGACCCATATGAAGTAGAAGACCCATGTGAAGTAGAAGACCCATGTGAAGTAGGAAGCCCATGTGAAGTAGGAGACCCATGTGAAGAAGAAGACCCATTTGAAGTAGGAGACCCATGTGAAGTAGAGGACCCATGTGAAGTAGCAGACCCATGTGAAGTAGGAGACCCATGTGAAGTAGAGGACCCATGTGAAGAAGAAGACCCATGTGAAGTAGGGGACACATATGAAGTAGGAGACCGATGTGAAGAAGAAGACCCATGTGAAGTGGAAGACCCATGTGAAGTAGGAGATCCATGTGAAGTAGGAGACCCATATGAAGTAGGAGACCCATGTGAAGTAGAAGGTCCATGGGAAGAAGAAAACCCACGTGAAGTAGGGGACCCATGTGAAATAGAAGACCCATGTGAAGTAGGAGACCCATGTGAAGTAGGAGACCCATGTGAAGTAGAAGACCCATGTGAAGTAGGAGACCCATGTGAAGTAGGAGGCCCATGTGAAGTAGGAGACCCATGTGACGTAGGAAACACAGTTACGCCGACAGAACATGAGACGAGTAGAACCACAACACTCCGCCATTAGCCAACTGAAATCTGTGGGTAGACTTGGGAGAAGCTGGGGCGAGATGTTCTACCAACACTGCCATGTTGTAACCCACACCTCCGTCACTGTCCTCTACATCTACACCCCTTTATCTCCTTTATATTCATACCCGAATTCGTGTTTTCAAGCTGTCGCTGCCCGATCCAAGTCAACTGTGCGCATGCGTGAAGCGACAGAGTGCAGCGTTGCTCGAGCGAGCTAGAGAGTGAATGAAGAGAGGGAGCGGCAATACTAGAGAGTGGATGAAGAGAGGGAGCGGCGACACTAGAGAGTGGATGAAGAGAGGGAGCGGGGACACTAGAGAGTGGATGAAGAGAGGGAGCGGCGACACTAGAGAGTGGATGAAGAGAGGGAGCGGCGACACTAGAGCGTGGATGAAGAGAGGGAGCGGCGACACTAGAGAGTGGATGAAGAGAGGGAGCGGCGACACTAGAGAGTGGATGAAGAGAGGGAGCGGCGACACTAGAGCGTGGATGAAGAGAGGGAGCGGCGATACTAGAGCCTGGATGAAGAGAGGGAGTGGCGACACCAGAGAGTGAATGAAGAGAGGGAGCGGCGACACTAGAGAGTGGATGAAGAGAGGGAGTGGCGACACTAGAGAGTGGATGAAGAGAGGGAGCGGCGACACTAGAGCGTGAATGAAGAGAGGGAGCGGTGACACTAGAGAGTGGATGAAGAGAGGGAGCGGCGACACTACAGAGTGGATGAAGAGAGGGAGCGGCGACACTAGAGAGTGGATGAAGAGAGGGAGCGGCGACACTAGAGAGTGGATGAAGAGAGGGAGCGGCGACACTAGAGAGTGGATGAAGAGAGGGAGCGGCGACACTAGAGAGTGGATGAAGAGAGGGAGCGGCGACACTAGAGAGTGGATGAAGAGAGGGAGCAGCGACACTAGAGAGTGGATGAAGAGAGGGAGCGGCGACACTAGAGCGTGGATGAAGAGAGGGAGCGGCGACACTAGAGAGTGGATGAAGAGAGGGAGCGGCGACACTAGAGAGTGGATGAAGAGAGGGAGCGGCGACACTAGAGAGTGGATGAAGAGAGGGAGCGGCGACACTAGAGAGTGGATGAAGAGAGGGAGCGGCGACACTAGAGCGTGGATGAAGAGAGGGAGCGGCGACACTAGAGAGTGGATGAAGAGAGGGAGCGGCGACACCAGAGAGTGAATGAAGAGAGGGAGCGGCGACACTAGAGAGTGGATGAAGAGAGGGAGCGGCGACACTAGAGAGTGGATGAAGAGAGGGAGCGGCGACACTAGAGAGTGGATGAAGAGAGGGAGCGGCGACACCAGAGAGTGGATGAAGAGAGGGAGCGGCGACACCAGAGAGTGGATGAAGAGAGGGAGCGGCGACACTAGAGAGTGGATGAAGAGAGGGAGCGGCGACACTAGAGAGTGGATGAAGAGAGGGAGCGGCGACACTAGGGAGTGGATGAAGAGAGGGAGCGGCGACACTAGAGAGTGGATGAAGAGAGGGAGCGGCGACACTAGGGAGTGGATGAAGAGAGGGAGCGGCGACACTAGAGCATGGATGAAGAGAGGGAGCGGCGACACTAGAGAGTGGATGAAGAGAGGGAGCGGCGACACTAGAGAGTGAATGAAGAGAGGGAGCGGCGACACTAGAGCGTGGATGAAGAGAGGGAGCAGCGACACTAGAGAGTGGATGAAGAGAGGGAGCGGCGACACTAGAGCGTGGATGAAGAGAGGGAGCGGCGACACTAGAGAGTGGATGAAGAGGGGGAGCGGCGACACTAGAGCGTGAATGAAGAGAGGGAGCGGCGACACTAGAGAGTGGATGAAGAGAGGGAGCGGCGACACTAGAGCCTGGATGAAGAGGGGGAGCGGCGACACTAGAGCGTGGATGAAGAGGGGGAGCGGCGACACTAGAGAGTGGATGAAGAGAGGGAGCGGCGACACCAGAGAGTGGATGAAGAGAGGGAGCGGCGACACTAGAGAGTGGATGAAGAGAGGGAGCGGCGACACTAGAGAGTGGATGAAGAGAGGGAGCGGCGACACTAGAGCGTGGATGAAGAGAGGGAGCGGCGATACTAGAGCCTGGATGAAGAGAGGGAGTGGCGACACCAGAGAGTGAATGAAGAGAGGGAGCGGCGACACTAGAGAGTGGATGAAGAGAGGGAGTGGCGACACTAGAGAGTGGATGAAGAGAGGGAGCGGCGACACTAGAGCGTGAATGAAGAGAGGGAGCGGTGACACTAGAGAGTGGATGAAGAGAGGGAGCGGCGACACTACAGAGTGGATGAAGAGAGGGAGCGGCGACACTAGAGAGTGGATGAAGAGAGGGAGCGGCGACACTAGAGAGTGGATGAAGAGAGGGAGCGGCGACACTAGAGAGTGGATGAAGAGAGGGAGCGGCGACACTAGAGAGTGGATGAAGAGAGGGAGCGGCGACACTAGAGAGTGGATGAAGAGAGGGAGCGGCGACACTAGAGAGTGGATGAAGAGAGGGAGCGGCGACACTAGAGAGTGGATGAAGAGAGGGAGTGGCGACACTAGAGAGTGGATGAAGAGAGGGAGCGGCGACACTAGAGCGTGAATGAAGAGAGGGAGCGGTGACACTAGAGAGTGGATGAAGAGAGGGAGCGGCGACACTAGAGAGTGGATGAAGAGAGGGAGCGGCGACACCAGAGAGTGGATGAAGAGAGGGAGCGGCGACACTAGAGAGGGAAGGAAGAGAGGGAGCGGCGACACTAGAGCGTGGATGAAGAGAGGGAGCGGCGACACTAGAGCGTGGATGAAGAGAGGGAGCGGCGATACTAGAGCCTGGATGAAGAGAGGGAGTGGCGACACTAGAGAGTGAATGAAGAGAGGGAGCGGCGACACTAGAGAGTGGATGAAGAGAGGGAGTGGCGACACTAGAGAGTGGATGAAGAGAGGGAGCGGCGACACTAGAGCGTGAATGAAGAGAGGGAGCGGTGACACTAGAGAGTGGATGAAGAGAGGGAGCGGTGACACTACAGAGTGGATGAAGAGGGGGAGCGGCGACACTAGAGAGTGGATGAAGAGAGGGAGCGGCGACACTAGAGAGTGGATGAAGAGAGGGAGCGGCGACACTAGAGCCTGGATGAAGAGAGGGAGCGGCGACACTAGAGAGTGGATGAAGAGAGGGAGCGGCGACACTAGAGAGTGGATGAAGAGAGGGAGCGGCGACACTAGAGCGTGGATGAAGAGAGGGAGCGGCGACACTAGAGAGTGGATGAAGAGAGGGAGCGGCGACACTAGAGAGTGGATGAAGAGAGGGAGCGGCGACACTAGAGAGTGGATGAAGAGAGGGAGTGGCGACACTAGAGAGTGGATGAAGAGAGGGAGCGGCGACACTAGAGCGTGAATGAAGAGAGGGAGCGGTGACACTAGAGAGTGGATGAAGAGAGGGAGCGGCGACACTACAGAGTGGATGAAGAGAGGGAGCGGCGACACTAGAGAGTGGATGAAGAGAGGGAGCGGCGACACTAGAGAGGGAAGGAAGAGAGGGAGCGGCGACACTAGAGCGTGGATGAAGAGAGGGAGCGGCGACACTAGAGCGTGGATGAAGAGAGGGAGCGGCGACACTAGAGAGTGGATGAAGAGAGGGAGCGGCGACACTAGAGAGTGGATGAAGAGAGGGAGCGGCGACACTAGAGAGTGGATGAAGAGAGGGAGCGGCGACACTAGAGAGTGGATGAAGAGAGGGAGCGGCGACACTAGAGAGTGGATGAAGAGAGGGAGCGGCGACACTAGAGAGTGGATGAAGAGAGGGAGCGGCGACACTAGAGAGTGGATGAAGAGAGGGAGCGGCGACACTAGAGAGTGGATGAAGAGAGGGAGTGGCGACACCAGAGAGTGGATGAAGAGAGGGAGCGGCGACACTAGAGAGTGGATGAAGAGAGGGAGCGGCGACACTAGAGCGTGAATGAAGAGAGGGAGCGGCGACACTAGAGAGTGGATGAAGAGAGGGAGCGGCGATACTAGAGCCTGGATGAAGAGAGGGAGCGGCGACACTAGAGAGTGGATGAAGAGAGGGAGCGGCGACACTAGAGAGTGGATGAAGAGAGGGAGCGGCGACACTAGAGAGTGGATGAAGAGAGGGAGCGGCGACACCAGAGAGTGGATGAAGAGAGGGAGCGGCGACACTAGAGAGTGGATGAAGAGAGGGAGAGGCGACACTAGAGAGTGGATGAAGAGAGGGAGCGGCGATACTAGAGAGTGGATGAAGAGAGGGAGCGGCGACACTAGAGAGTGGATGAAGAGAGGGAGCGGCGACACTAGAGCCTGGATGAAGAGAGGGAGCGGCGACACTAGAGAGTGGATGAAGAGAGGGAGCGGCGACACCAGAGAGTGGATGAAGAGAGGGAGCGGCGACACTAGAGAGTGGATGAAGAGAGGGAGAGGCGACACTAGAGAGTGGATGAAGAGAGGGAGCGGCGACACTAGCGCGTGGATGAAGAGAGGGAGCGGCGACACTAGAGAGTGGATGAAGAGAGGGAGCGGCGACACTAGAGCCTGGATGAAGAGAGGGGGCGGCGACACTAGAGAGTGGATGAAGAGAGGGAGCGGCGACACTAGAGAGTGGATGAAGAGAGGGAGCGGCGACACTAGAGCCTGGATGAAGAGAGGGGGCGGCGACACTAGAGAGTGGATGAAGAGAGGGAGCGGCAACACTAGAGAGTGGATGAAGAGAGGGAGCGGCGACACTAGAGAGTGGATGAAGAGAGGGAGCGGCGACACTAGAGAGTGGATGAAGAGAGGGAGCGGCGACACTAGAGAGTGGATGAAGAGAGGGAGCGGCGACACTAGAGAGTGGATGAAGAGAGGGAGCGGCGACACCAGAGAGTGGATGAAGAGAGGGAGCGGCGACACTAGAGAGTGGATGAAGAGAGGGAGCGGCGACACTAGAGAGTGGATGAAGAGAGGGAGCGGCGACACTAGAGCGTGGATGAAGAGAGGGAGCGGCGACACTAGAGAGTGAATGAAGAGAGGGAGCGGCGACACTAGAGAGTGGATGAAGAGAGGGAGCGGCGACACTAGAGAGTGGATGAAGAGAGGGAGCGGCGACACTAGAGAGTGGATGAAGAGAGGGAGCGGCGACACCAGAGAGTGGATGAAGAGAGGGAGCGGCGACACCAGAGAGTGGATGAAGAGAGGGAGCGGCGACACTAGAGAGTGGATGAAGAGAGGGAGCGGCGACACTAGAGAGTGGATGAAGAGAGGGAGCGGCGACACTAGGGAGTGGATGAAGAGAGGGAGCGGCGACACTAGAGAGTGGATGAAGAGAGGGAGCGGCGACACTAGGGAGTGGATGAAGAGAGGGAGCGGCGACACTAGAGCATGGATGAAGAGAGGGAGCGGCGACACTAGAGAGTGGATGAAGAGAGGGAGCGGCGACACTAGAGCGTGGATGAAGAGAGGGAGCGGCGACACTAGAGCGTGAATGAAGAGAGGGAGCGGCGACACTAGAGCGTGGATGAAGAGAGGGAGCGGCGACACTAGAGAGTGGATGAAGAGAGGGAGCGGCGACACTAGAGCGTGGATGAAGAGAGGGAGCGGCGACACTAGAGAGTGGATGAAGAGGGGGAGCGGCGACACTAGAGCGTGAATGAAGAGAGGGAGCGGCGACACTAGAGAGTGGATGAAGAGAGGGAGCGGCGACACTAGAGCCTGGATGAAGAGGGGGAGCGGCGACACTAGAGCGTGGATGAAGAGGGGGAGCGGCGACACTAGAGAGTGGATGAAGAGAGGGAGCGGCGACACCAGAGAGTGGATGAAGAGAGGGAGTGGCGACACTAGAGAGTGGATGAAGAGAGGGAGCGGCGACACTAGAGAGTGGATGAAGAGAGGGAGCGGCGACACTAGAGAGTGAATGAAGAGAGGGAGCGGCGACACTAGAGAGTGGATGAAGAGAGGGAGCGGCGACACTAGAGAGTGAATGAAGAGAGGGAGCGGCGACACTAGAGAGTGGATGAAGAGAGGGAGCGGCGACACTAGAGAGTGGATGAAGAGAGGGAGCGGCGACACTAGAGAGTGGATGAAGAGAGGGAGCGGCGACACTAGAGAGTGGATGAAGAGAGGGAGCGGCGACACTAGAGAGTGGATGAAGAGAGGGAGCGGCGACACTAGAGAGTGGATGAAGAGGGGGAGCGGCGACACTAGAGAGTGGATGAAGAGAGGGAGCGGCGACACTAGGGAGTGGATGAAGAGAGGGAGCGGCGACACTAGGGAGTGGATGAAGAGAGGGAGCGGCGACACTAGAGAGGGAATGAAGAGAGGGAGCGGCGACACTAGAGAGTGGATGAAGAGAGGGAGCGGCGACACTAGAGAGTGGATGAAGAGAGGGAGCGGCGACACTAGAGAGTGGATGAAGAGAGGGAGCGGCGACAGGGACAACAAAGGTTTTCTAAAGGTTTGTAATCTCACCGCAACCACGAGAGTTTCTTCATCATACACTCATAACTGCGCAAAGAGATTTTTAAGCTGATAGGTCCAGTAGTTTGTGAGATTAGCTACACACACACACACACACACACACACACACACACACACACACACACACACACACACACACACACACACACACACACACACACACACACACACACACACACACACACAAGCAAGCAAATGCATAATCGCCTGCAGGCTATCGGCCTGGCGGGGTATATAGCAGTTTATAATTACCCAGAAACACTGATTCCAAAACCACAGTAAAACCACAGTAAAACCACAGATAAACTTTGTGGCCAAAACCGTGGTTTCCAAAACCCGTGTTTTTCAAAACTGTGGTTAACAACAAAATATCTCACTTACAGTCTACTACTTTCGGCTGCTCCCGTTAGGGGGCGCCACAGCGGATCATCCGTTTCCATTTCTTCCTGTCCTCTGCATCTTCCTCTGTCACACCAGCCACCTGCATGTCCTCCCTCACCACCTCCATAAACCTCCTCTTTGGCCTTCCTCTTCTCCTCTTCCCTGGCAGCTCCATATTCAGCATCCTTCTCCCAGTATACCCAGCATCTCTCCTCCACACATGTCCAAACCATCTCAATCTTGCCTCTCTTGCTTTATCTCCAAACCGTCCAACCTGAGCTGTCCCTCTAATATACTCCTTCCTAATCCTGTCCTTCTTCATCACTCCCAATGAAAATCTTATCATCTTCATCTCTGCCACCTCCAGCTCCTCCTCCTGTCTTTTCATCAGTGCCACTGTCTCCAAACTATATAACATAGCTGGTCTCACTACCATCTTGTAAACCTTCCCTTTAACTCTTGCTGGTACCCTTCTGTCACACATCACTCCTGACACTCTTCTCCACCCACTCCACCCTGCCTGCACTCTCTTCTTCACCTCTCTTCTGCACTCCCCGTTACTTTGGACAGTTGACCCCAAGTATTTAAACTCATCCACCTTTGTCACCTCCACTCCTTGCATCCTCACCCTTCCACTGTCCTCTCTCTCATTCACGCATATGTCACTTACAGTAAACTGCTTATATATATATATATATATACGAACAAATGCTTGATTGTAGAGGTACATCTTAAAATTAAAATTTGAAGGCAAAAATAAAAGGATTTGCGAGAAACCGGCGATCCCCGTGTTTGTAGGCAAAGGGATAGACCGCCACGCCTCCCGGACGCCCCTTCGCTCACCCTCTCGCCATTTGTCCGGCGGAGGCGGTCGTTACGACCATTTTGGATTTTCAAAGTTTAACAACTTTGTGAAGAAAAGATATAGACCTGCCGCTCCCTGAATTCTCCCAAAACTGCATATATTTGCATTAAAATGAGTTTTAGATCAATTGCACGAAAAAAGTTATGATAAGATCTACGTAAAATGACCATGCGCGGTCATCATGACCGCTAGTAATTTGCGCGTGATCGTGTGCGTCGTGCCTCCCCAATTCGCTGCATTGGTGTCAGAAGTGGAATGGAGCGAATTCGGGGGGCAGCCCGGCCGGACCATCGTAGCCGGGACGCGAACCCGGATGTCCCGCACCGCGGGCGACAACGCTAACCAGTCGACTAAAGGGTCCGACCCGTTAGCCAAGGGCTATCGAACCTATCCATCCGTGATCGTTACAGTATTTACCTTGACACGGTATAGAGTTTAAAAACCGCGGCGGTCAGAATGACCGCCCGCGGTCGTTCTAGTAGTTTTTAAGTTCCAGTCGTTGTTTGGGGATGTTTCAATATATATTTTTAGTTCTTTTTTTACATGTCACGTGTTACAGGCCTTGTTACGTTTAGTTAGATCAGCAACATGTGTTTTCCGGTTTGTTTTTCAGATCATATTTTCACTTTTTCAGTTTTGCTATTCAAGTTCGACCATGTCTCTCTGAAGTTTAAATTGTTTAAATATTATAGTTATAATTATATATAGTTATAAGTTAAACAATGTAAACTTTTATAAGTATATAAAACAGTTTAAATTGTATAAATTATAGTTGATAAAATGTTAATTTTGTTGCCAGTCGTTTCCTAACTGACATGCTAACATATGTAATGTACTAATATCTCAGTTGGGTATTTATCTTGACACAATGTAGAGTTTAATAAACCGGCGGTCATTTTGACCGCCCATGGTCGTTTTAGGTAGGCGTGACGTCCCGGTCGTTCTAGTGTTAAAGGCTCTATTGACTGATTGATTCTGAATGTAAAGGCATCTGTCACCATGTGGCGCGTTGAGGAAAGAGAAACATTGTTGCGGCTTGGTGAAAAGGAACGTTTCAGGTGATTAACTGTGAAGTGACCGCCGCCCTGCTGCTTCTGAGGAGTTATATCCCAACTACAACCCTTCCGCTTCTCTACCACACCAGCTGGGGTTCTCACAACATCTACACCCAAACACCCGACTGCTCGCCCCCACAGTACACACACCACCTCCCAGAGACACACAACCACCATGCACACACACACGCTTACATTGTGTTACACATGTCATTTTAACCATGTGTCTGTGTGAGTGTGTGTGTGTGTGTGTGTGTGTGTGTGTGTGTGTGTGTGTGTGTGTGTGTGTGTGTGTGTGTGTGTGTGTGTGTGAATGTGTGTGTCTGTGTGTGTGTGTGTGTGTGTGTGTGTGTGTGAGTGAGTGTGTGTGTGTGTGTTTGTGAGTGAGTGTGTGTGTGTGTGTGTGTGTGTGTGTGTGTGTGTGTGTGTGTGTGTGTGTGTGTGTGTGAGTGTGTGTGTTTTAGTGAGTGTGTGTGTATGTGTGTGTGTGTCCAGTAAGTAATCGCAGACGCTGGGTTTATGAAACAGTCCTGCATTATTTACCACGTTATTTACAAGCTCACACACAGATGATAAACAGCCAAATTCTGGGCTGCAGGGGCAGGAAGAGGAGCGAAAGAGGGCAGAGTCGGGAGAAAAGGAGGGGAGGGGAGGCGCAGCTGGAAGGAGATAGGGAGGATACGCTGGAGCGAAAATAAACACTGGATTTGCAACCCAGACTCGGTCTCTTTCATTCCCGCCCTCTCCCCTTCCATAAATTAGCTTGTGAATGAAGAGAGGAGGAATCTGCATCAGGGAATGCGTTGCTCAGCAACAACTGCACCATCTTGCCGACTACTTGTACTTTCTTGCATTCGATTACACAATAAACATGGACACACTCAAGCCCACATGTCTGATGGCTACACCTGTCACCTGCACAGTCCAGCCACTCTGGTGGCGTTATTTAAATCATTTCTCTTCCAGAGCAGGGGACCAGTGAATATTATCTATCCATCCATCCATCTATCTATCTATCCATCTATCTATCTATCTGACTATCTATCTATCTATCCGTCCATCCATCTATCTATCTATCTATCTATCTATCTATCTATCTATCTATCTATCTATCTATCTATCTATCTATCTATCTATCCATCTATCTATCTAACTATCTATCTATCTATCTATCTATCTATCTATCTATCTATCTATCTATCTATCTATTATTTTATGTATTTACTTATTTATTGGATTTTCTCCATTTTTCTCCTCAATTGTACTTGGCCAATCGGCCTCCTTTGCAAACTACCACATGCCTCCTCCCATACATGTGGAGTCACCAGCCGCTTCTTTTCACCTGACAGTGAGGAGTTTCACCAGGGGGACGTAGCGCGTGGGAGGATCACGCTATTCTCCCCAGTTCCCATTCCAACCCTTAAAAGCCACCCCGACCGACCAGAGGAGGCGCTAGTGCAGCGACCAGGACACATACCCACATCCGGCTCCCCACCCGCAGACACGGCCAATTGTGTCTGTTGGGACGCCCGACCAAGCCGGAGGTAACGCGGGGATTCGAACCGGCGATCCCCTTGTTGGTAGGTGAAGGAGTAGACCGCTACGATACCCGGACACCTCGGCGAGTTTGATTTTTGACCATTTGCGTCACTGAGAAGGAGCCCGCCAATTGTCTGGAAGTCCCTGATGAACCTTCAGTGATCAGTGATGTATTGATCTTGCACTGGTTTGGTGCTCCGCCTTTAGGATCCGGGACGCCGTGCAGATCGTGATGTTGTAAACACTTCATTTGTGTTAGAGGGTCCTTTTTTAACTGCTTTATTGACCCCCGTGGGGAAATTTCTCTCCGCATTTAACCCATCCTAGCTGTGTAGCTAGGAGCAGTGGGCAGCCGCCATGCAGCACCCAGGGACCAAGTCCAGTTCGTCCTACCATGCCTTGCTCAGGGGCACAGGCAGGAGTGTTAACCCTAACATGCGTGTCTTTTTGGTGGTGGGGGAAACCGGAGCACCCGGAGAAAACCCACCGCAGACACGGAGAGAACACGCAAACTCACACAAAGGACGACCTGGGATGACCCCCAAGGTTGGACAACCCCGGGGTTCGAACCCAGGACCTTCTTGCTGTAAGGCAACGGCGCTAACCACTGGACGACAGTGCCGCCCAGTGATTTGATTTGATTCTGCACGTTGGCAGTCGTGTAATGTGCCTTTATGTGACGATCCCTCCAAGTCAATTACCTTATATTTGCAAACGTACTTGATGAACAAATACACCCCACTTTACTCTCCATTACTGACCCAGTGCCATCAAGTCCAGTCTAAGAATGAGGCCGTGGGGGAGGTATGTAGAGAAAAGCATGCTGCATGCCGGAGAAGACTTGCTGCTTATCACCAGAATGTCTTGATGTTCACCTGAGCAGCTTGATTGAAGGCGTTTTAACATCCTCACTTTAAACATAAACGTATTTTGGTCCATACTGACAGCGTGAAAATTACACCTTAACACATCACTGTTGTGTTTGTCCTGTTTTTCATGAATAAATCAGTTGAGGTTTTGTGAAGTGGTGATGACGTTACAGTTACTGCCACCATGTGATTGTAACTGGTCATGCCAAACACCCTTCTCAGTCATTTATAGCTAAGGAGCAGGTAAAACTATAAAAATGGGACCAATTTTTGTAGCTCAGAACATTTTTTTCCCCTCTTTTCACCATTCCGTCATCTGCCCTGTGTGTTGTGCATGACGGCATTTTACTGTGTTGTGTGGTTCTGGCTGGTCATCTCGGCCACTCCACCGTTGAGGACTTGGTTTGTACCTTCCCCCTCGACCTTACCACCCACCATGGGTTACCTTCTCAGGAGCAGTAGCCCCAGATGGCATCACTCTTTGGTTCTCTATGTAAACACGAGCCTCTCCACCACGGCAAGGTGGCGATCCCAGGAGAAGCCCTGCTGGAGGAGTGGGATGAAATTCCATGGGTCGAAATCGACACTCTGATCAACTCTATGAGAAGGAGGTGTGCTGAGCTGCACCGGGCAAATCCTGCAAGTATGGCACCGACGGCAGCTATTGGCTAGAACTGAGTATCGAAACAATTGCAGGTGAAAAAATATGTTGTGGCTTTCAGGATCAATGAATGTACAACACAAACGCTGGATGGTAAATTATAAATCTACGTCTCAACAACAACAATTCTCAACAAATACATAAACTAAGCACTTAAACACTTAAAAAGATTTCACTGGTTAAAATTTAATAAAGGAGCATCAGTCAGTTTAAATAGATGCATTAGACGCTTATCTATTGGTTTCAGTAGCTTTCAGGATACAGATATGTCTCTGTGGGCTACAAATACCCTCAAAACCAGATATGGTCATGGAACAGAAAACGGAATTCACATAGTAGTGTCTGATGTGACCACCATTCACACCCCCACAGTCCAGAGACATGTAGGTCAGGTGCGTGTGTGTGTGTTTGTGTGTGTGTGTGTGTGTGTGTGTGTGTGTGTGTGTGTGTGTGTGTGTGTGTGTGTGTGTGTGTGTGTGTGTGTGTGTGTGTCCAGAGTGTCTCCCCGCCTGCCGCCCAATGCCTCCTGATAAAGCTCGAGCACCCTGAGCGCAGGATAAGCGGTTTGGGTAATGGATGGATAGTTTGGATATGTGTGCTAGTTTGGATATGTGTGTTCTTGTAGTTCTCGTGGTTTTTGGGTGTGTTTTTGTCTTTGTGTTGCACTGCTGTGGGCTGGGGAAATGATGTTTCGTTTCAGATGAAACGACAAATAAAGTGTCTGATTCCTGATCTGTCACGTGGTGTTGCACAGTAACGACCGCCTAGCTTAGATTGTCTTTTATGATCCTCATCCTAACGAGCACCTGTGACGTGTTAATTCTTTCTAATCAGTGCCTAGACATGCCACACCTGCCCAGTGGATGGATTTTAAATTTCTTCTTTTAGTTCAATTTTTTGGTCAGTATTTGTGAGATATAATCTTATTGTTCAAATACAAAAAAAATTAAAAAAAATTAAAAATCCAGGATTGTTTATTGCAACATATGAAAAGCCATGATATGGCAGGAAAAAAAAAATATGTGCTCATAGACAAAAATGGTGGTGTGTGAGAGCACAGGTGAGATAGTGCCAGGCGAAAAAGATATACGGTATAGAGTAACTGAGAGCAGGGAAACAGACACGGCAGTCCCCTGAGAAGACAAAGGTTTGGCTGGAAGTTAGTTACCATCCACCCATCCATTATCCAAGCCGTTTATCCCAATTGGGGTCTGGGGATGCTGGAGTCTATCCCAGTAGTCATTGGGCGGAAGGCCGGGAGACACCCTGGACAGGCCACCAGACCATCACAGGGCGACACACACACACACACACACACACACACACACACACACACACACACACACACACACACACACACACACACACACACACACACACACACCTAGGGACAATTTAGTACAGCCGAGTCACCTGACTGTAATATTTGCTAGTAATATTTGATTTGCTAATGTCCCTTACGGCTTTCCGTAGCGCCACAACAAAGTCACGTGATGTACGTAACAACGTCAGTCGGAATCCGGTCGGTGAATAAACACCCAGCACGAGAGAAGTCGTCCTTGCTTTATTAATGTTATAAGTTAACATAGCCAGAGGGCACAGATCATTACATGGTGTCAGAGTAGCGGAGTTTAAATACCCAATATGGATTCGTACGGCGTTCCAGCTCCACGGATGGACTGGGAATCGGCGAACTTACCTGAAGCATGGAGACGATTTCGACAAACAACGGAGCTAATGTTCACGGGCCCCCTGCGCGGGAAGAACGAAGAGGAGAAATGCAGCTACCTCCTGCTCTGGATAGGGGAAAAAGGGCGCGATGTGCACAACACTTGGACACTCAGCGGAGAACAAGCCAAGAAGCTAGAAACGTACTACGATAAGTACACTGAGTACATCACCCCCAAAGCAAACCCGATTTATGCCAGATATAAATTTCATGAAAAGATGCAGGGAGAGAGTGAATCCTTCGAACGATTTGTAACTGAGCTAAAGCTCCTAGTCAAAGACTGTGGCTACCCAAATGCCGACGAGATGGTCAGGGACCGCATCGTGTTTGCCACTAACTCACCCAGAGTGAGAGAAAAGCTACTTAGCCAGGGAGCTGAGCTAACGCTAGAGAAAGCCATAGATGTAGCCCGCTCACACGAGCTAGCAAAGCAACAGCTAACGTTTATGGGCCAGGGCAGCACACATGAAACGGTGCACGCAATAGGCAGAAAGACTTACAAACCGAACGCACCCAAAGCAGCTAACGCTAACTTCAGACAAAGGGACGTTAGCACCGCCGCCAGGGCGTGTAGCTATTGTGGAGGGCTACACGGCGCTAAAGCCACTTGCCCAGCTAAGGGTAAACAATGCATTAAATGCAAGAAGCTCAATCATTTTGCTAAAGTATGCAAGTCTAGCTCCCAGGGACAGACAAAGTACTACCGCGGCACAGTACATGCCGTCGGAGAGAACCCAGAAGAGTGCACCACTGACAGAGAGCAGGAAGAACTGTACTTCGACAACATTACAGTGGAGAGCACCGCTGTGGGAGAACAGACAGAGCTGTACATAGACTGCATCTCAATAGAGAACAACGGAAAAAGCAACGAGCAGGCTTACGTAGAGGTTGGAATTGGCACACCTCCACAGAAGGTAAAGTTTAAACTAGACACTGGGGCACAGGCCAATACTATTCCCACCAACCTGTTCCAGGCGCTGTTCAAAAATGTGACACTGAAACCAGCAATACACAGACTCACTGAATATGGAGGAGGCGCGCTGAGCGTGAAAGGCACATGCAAACTCAAATGTAAGTACAGAGACAATGCAATTATGCTGGACTTTTACGTCATTGACACAAACGCCCCACCAGTCATGGCAATGAAAACATGCCGTGACCTAAACTTGGTAAAAATAGTGATGGCTGTGAGCGAGGAAAACAATGTCACATCACAGAGCATAATGGATGAGTATGCAGATGTTTTCCAAGGAATAGGAGAGTTCCCAGGCGAGTGCACCTTCCGCGTCACACCAGATGCAACGCCGGTCGTCTGCCCGCCACGCAGAATCCCCATCGCCCTACGCAGCAAACTGAGGGACGAGCTTGACAGCATGGAGAAAGGCGGCATAATCTGTAAGGTAACAGAACCCACAGAATGGGTGAACGCACTCGTCATTGTTGAGAAGCCAAAGACAGGCAAACTTAGAGTGTGTTTAGACCCCAGAGCTCTTAACAAAGTGATACAACGACCTCACTATCCCCTCCCCACGCTGGAGGACGCCACCACAAAGCTCGCTGGAGCTGAGTACTTTAGCGTGTTAGACGCGCGGTCAGGCTATTGGGCCATCAAACTGAGCACTGAATCCTCAATGTTGACGACATTTAACACAGTGTTTGGCAGGTATCGTTTCCTCAGACTGCCATTCGGAATCGTGTCCGCTCAAGACGAGTTCCAGAGACGCGTGGATGAAACATATGAAGGATTGGACGGTGTGACGGCCATAGTGGACGACATACTAGTGTTCGGCAAGACTAAAGAGGAACATGACCAGCGTCTCAGAGCGATGCTGAAGCGCACAAGGGAGCGAGGGGTGCGGCTCAACCCCGACAAGTGTCACATATGCGTGTCCGAGGTAAGCTACTTCGGCCACACGCTCTCACACGAAGGCATCAAACCAGACCCACACAAGGTGAAGGCGGTCAAGGACATGCAACCCCCACAGAACAAAGCAGAGCTGGAGACAGTCCTCGGCATGATCAACTACCTCGCCAGATTCGCTCCACACCTCTCACAGATAAACTCACCCCTCAGACAGCTTCTGAAACAGGACAGTGAGTTTGTGTGGGATGCAGTCCACGACAAGGCGTTCCAAGAGATGAAGAATCTCATTACACAGCACCCAGGTCCAGTACTCTCATATTTCGACCCGCAGAAAGAGCTGCGACTCCAAGTGGATGCATCCAAAAGTGGCCTTGGGGCTGTCATGCTCCAAGATGGCAAACCAATTGCCTATGCATCCAAGTCACTCAACAGCACTGAAGAAAACTACGCACAGATAGAGAAGGAGCTCTACGCTGTGGTCTTCGGCTGCAAGAGGTTCCACGAGTACATGTACGGACGAAAAGTGATTGTGGAGTCAGACCACAAGCCTCTGGAGGCAATACTAAAAAAGCCACTGGCAGCAGCACCACCCCGGCTGCAACGGATGATCCTGGCGCTCCAAAAATACGACATCCAAATCATCCACCGCCCCGGTAAGGACATACCGGTGGCCGACACACTGTCACGCAAGTCAATAGAACACCACGACAGTGACCTACAGGAAGGGATGGAGGCCCAAGTGCACACAGTCCTCAGCAACATCCCTGTGAGCGACACAAGACTCACAGAAATCAAGCAGGAAACAGCGCAAGATCCACAGCTCACCGCACTCAGACGAGCCACACTCACTGGCTGGCCAGACACAAAGAAAAAGTGCCCGCCCAGCATCCAGGAATACTGGAACCACAGAGCAGAAATCTCAGAAATGGACGGTATCCTGTTCAAAGGTGAGAGAATCATTGTCCCCCAAAAGCTTCGCAAGGACATGATACAGCGCATCCATGCCAGCCACCTTGGCGTGGAAAAAAGCAAATGCCGAGCAAGAGACTTACTGTTCTGGCCTGGCATGGGGAAACAGATCGAGGATGCGGTAGCAGACTGCAGCATATGCCAAGAACGGCGCAGCGCAAATGCAAAGGAACCAATGATGTCACACGCCATACCCGAGCGGCCGTGGCAAGTGATAGGCACAGACCTATTCACATGGAACTCACAGGACTTCATAGTCACTGTGGACTACTACTCCAGATTCTTCGAGCTAGAGAGACTTTACAGCTGCACCTCATCTGCCGTCATCATGAAGCTGAAAGCAGCAATGGCTCGACACGGAATCCCCGAGACTATCATCAGCGACAACGGTCCGTGCTACAGCTCTGGTGAGTTCCGCAACTTCTCACAGACATGGGGTTTCTCACACACCACCACAAGCCCCCACTACCCACAGAGCAACGGCCTCTCCGAGAAGACTGTCCAGACGGCCAAACGCATCCTGGACAAAGCCAAAGCTGAGAACAAAGACCCCTACATGAGCTTACTGGAGTATCGCAACACACCGGTGGACAACCTGAAATCACCGGCACAGCTACTGATGAGTCGGAGGCTGCGGTCCATTCTCCCATCAACAGCAAAACACCTGCAGCCACAGATCGCCAGTCAGGAGGATGTTCACAAAAGGAGAGAGGTATGTCAACAGCGCCAGCAGGCATACTACAACCGAACAGCCAAACCTCTGCCCCACCTGCCCGCAGGCACACCAATCCGCTTCCGGCAGGAGGATGGATCCTGGAGACCTGCAACTGTGGAAAGACCAGCGAACACAGACAGGAGCTACCACATCCAAACCAAAGAAGGTCAGATCTACCAACGCAACCGTCAACACCTGCGACAAAGCAGAGTGAACACTCACACTACACACACACACACTTCACAGCAGACTGTTACCAGCGCTAACAACAACACACAAGCCCATCAGCAAGAGCATGCTGAACCTCCAGACACGAACAATCAGCGACAACCAGACACACAGCCTGGTTACACCACGAGGTCAGGTCGCACGATCAAACCAAGACAAATCCTTGACTTATGAATGTTAAAAAAAAGAGAATTTTACACCAACCTGTACTATACCTGCTATGTTTTGAAAAGAAATATTTACAGCGTTCACTTACCTTGTGTACCTACCTGCTGTTTGCAGTTACCAGTAATGAAATGAAAAAAAAGATGAAATGTTATTACGGTGTCACATTTAGACAGTGAAGGAAATGTTTTACACTACTTTGTTGCAGTCCAGTTATATAAGAGTTCCACTTTCATATTCTTTCTTATTAAGATTGTATTCGCTTATAAACGTGCTCAACGTGGTCTGTATCTCTGCAGAGAAAGCAGCACTTTTCAGAAAAAGGGAGATGTAATATTTGCTAGTAATATTTGATTTGCTAATGTCCCTTACGGCTTTCCGTAGCGCCACAACAAAGTCACGTGATGTACGTAACAACGTCAGTCGGAATCCGGTCGGTGAATAAACACCCAGCACGAGAGAAGTCGTCCTTGCTTTATTAATGTTATAAGTTAACATAGCCAGAGGGCACAGATCATTACACTGACCTACGTGTCTTCGGACTGTGGGAGGAAACCGGAGCCCCCGGAGGAAACCCACGCAGCCACGGGGAGAACATGCCAACTCCACACAGAGGACGACCTGGGACGACCCCCAAGGTTGGACGACCCCGGGGTTCGAACCCAGGAGGTGTGAGGCGACCGCGCTAACCACTGCGTCACCGTGCCGCAGTTAGTACTATAGGTAGTACTAAAAAAGAAACAAACATATCAGTCACACCGTGAATTTGCTTGGTGAATCCTGGACTCAAAACAACACCGCTCAAAAGCCCTTTTCCAAAAAGACTTTCAAAGTTGTGAGCTAAACTTCCCTTGTGTTGTTCACAGCACAGACAACCGAAATGCAGAGAGACAAGAGTCAAGTCAGGAGTCACCTGGGAGAAGCCCGTGTGTGTCTGTGTGTGCGTGTCTGTGTGTCTGTGTGTGGGGTGTGTGTGTGTTGGGGGGAGGGGTGTTATGACATTTTTAGGTTACAGTGAGTGAGTGTGACGGTGTGAGAGGGGAAGAAAAGGAGAGAAATGGAGGGAGGAGCCGAATGATAAAAAGGGGAAGAGACAGATATGAGAGAACCAGCAACTACGACAAGGTAGGGGAGGCAGAGAGAGAGAGAGAGAGAGAGAGAGAGAGAGAGAGAGAGAGAGAGAGAGAGAGAGAGAGAGAGAGAGAGAGAGAACAATAAAGCGCATCCATTGAAACAAAAAAAGAAAGACGAGACCCAGAAAGAGAAGCACCCCGGCTGAAGACCACTACCATCCACCGGAACTGGGTAAAGGGACACATAACGGGGGGGGGGGGGTTCTTCCGCCCGTCAGACTGCTGGGCCATCCAGGGGAAAGCATTATTTCAAAACGTGTGTGATAATCCAATTGTCTTTTATGCACATATTCCTTAATTTGTCTTTGAGGAAGCCAGAGAGGGTTGAGAAATATCTGTGAAGGTTTCTTTTTTATTTTTGCTAATCATTCAAGGATAAATGTACAACAATAAGACAAACTGAAAACGTCTCATCCTCTATAATGAAAACAATGAGCAGACACCACAAGAGATGTAAGACGTGTACACAGACCACACAGAAGGGCATACAATAAACCAGTTAAGCAGAATAAAACGTAAAATAACCACAACATAACTAAATCCTAAATAAGGTCAGATCGTTTTGCCTCCCACAGGCCAAAGGCGTGCAGGTCAGGTGACCCGGACATGCTGAATTCACCCTGTGTGTGTGTGTGTGTGTGTGATGGCCTGGTGGCCTGTCCAGGGTGTGTCCCCGCCTACCGCCCAGTGGCTGCTGGGATAGGCGCCAGCATCCCTGAGAGCAGGAGACACGGTCTGGGTAACGAATGGATGGATGGATGGATGGATGGAGATCATATTTTAGTAATCCATGCAGATCTCTGGCACATTTTCATTTCATTAATTTCAGGGACTTCCTATAGAGTTGAGTTTCCATAGTAACAGCACATGAAGATGGGTGGAGTCTTAATGCATTTAGCCTTATGAATAAAAATGCTGCTAAAATAAGCAAAACATTGGTCAGCAGGTCCAATCTTTTATCTTCTAATAACACACCAAAAATAATGATATGATGACCGTTAATATGCACTGTTGTGGTTTTTCTCCTTTATCGTTCCATGAATAGTTCGCAGAAGAGTTGGGTAGGAGGGTGTGAAACAAAGAGGTGCTCTGTTGTTTCAATATCACCGCTACACAAAACACACTCATTATTCTCAAAGCCAACTCCCAATCTGAAAAAGTCCCTTGAAGGATGGAAATCAGTCATTATTTGGTAGTGAATCTACGTGGTTTGGGTTGGAACTGGGTATTTGAAGAACTTGGTTCTCAATTTGGATACTGTTGGTTGCTCAAACATGTTTAAAATATCATGTCTGTCAGACTGAGCATCGTTTGTTAGTCTAGACTGAGTGAATCTGTTTGAAGACCTTTCATCGAGAACATTAATTCCACGTATAAACGGTGTGGGGAGATGGGATGGGGCCTGACAATACGCTGCTATGTGTTTTGCTAAGCTAAGAAATGGGTTGGGTGTGGCATTGATTAGAGATTTAAATTCGTTGAAATTGCAATCAAAATTAAATTTATAACAAAAATCATTCTAAGATAATACGTCGTCCCCATTTATATCTGGTAGGTCCATTATTTCTATTCATCCAGTTCCTCTAAAACAAAGATTTCCTTTTGCGAACTATGTATATGTTGTTCCACGATGGTGTGTTATGAGGTGTGAAGTTGTGGTTGGAAAATAATTTCCAAAAAATTAAAACTTGTTGATGATATTTTGAAAGTTTAAGAGGTAATTTGGTTGCTTTGAAATCACATTTTAAAACAAACTCTCTACCACCCATCTTATCAAATACAGTTGGGGGGGATATGTGCAGATCCTGCCAGGGGATTTAACACATGGGTTCAGCCAGTTCACTTCTAAAGTACCATTCATACATTCAAAGTCTATCACCTTTAGTCCACTTTTTTAAAATATTTTTGGTGATAGCTTTTTATATATATAGTGAGTTCGATTCCTCCATATAAAATTGAAGTTGAGTTTGTTTACAGACTTAACAAAGCCTGAACTAAGTGCTAGTGAAGCTGTGGGGTGAACACCTCTCGAGATACCTTCCATTTTAGTGAGATACATTCTACCAAAAATGGATAAATCCCTTTGCAACCAAACATTGTCTGTGTTTACATTCTTCTGTGTTGTTGATCAAATCAAGCTTTTCACGTTCCGTTTGCTCTTTTGTTACATAAATACCAAGGTATTCTACCACAGTTTTAACAGGTATTTCATAAATGACAGTTTGTGCACATTCATGGATAGACAGCAGTTCACATTTCTGGATATTGAGCACTAGTCCAGAGGCCTTTGAAAAGAGTTCAATGTTCTGTATGGCAATAGGAATCGGATGCTCGTCATTGAGAAGCAGGGTTGCGTCGTCCGCAAACTGGCTTATAACAAGTTCTGAACCCAATGCATTCACTTTTTTCAAGGTCTCAGAGTTCTTTATCATAATAGCCAACATTTCTGCATCCAAAATGAATAGTCCTAGTCTCACCGGACAACCCTGCCAAATTCCTTTCTGTACATCAAAATGAGGCGAGTTACCATCAAGTAATGAAACACAGCTGTTAATGCCCTTGTACAAACTCTCTATGACCTTTATTCAATTCAATTCAATTCAATTCAATTTTATTGTCATTAAAAACAATGTGCAGGCGCATGTTAAAAATGAAATGAGGGCTGCGGCTTCACCAAACAGTGCAAGACAGACATAGACAAACACAGCAAACACAGCATAAGATATACACACATGACGACCAAAAGCTAAAACTAAGTTAAAAGAGAGCAAGAGCACAAAATATTTAAAAATATCTACAGACATTCAGTGGGTAGCCAGGTTCAGGTGGGCAGCAGCTTGTGGAAAGAAGCTTTTTTTGAGCCTGGTAGTGCGGGCTCTGAGGCTCTCCCCCCTCCCAGAGCGCAGGGGGGAGAACAGTCCATGGTTGGGGTAGGTGGGATCTCTGCTGATGCTCAGACCCCTTCGAAGGCAGCGTTTGTGATAAATGTCTTTTATGGCTGGGAGCTGGGTACCGGTGATATGCTGGGCCGCCTTGACGACCCGCTGCAGAGCTTTCTGGTCTACTGAAGTGCAGTTGCCGTACCACACTGAGATGCAGATGGTCAGGATGCTCTCTATGGTGCAGTGGTAGAAGTTGGTGAGAATTTTGGGGGGTAGACGGGCGCTCCTCAGCCTCCTCAGGAAATGCAGGCGTTGTTGGGCCTTTTTCACAAGGGCCTGGGTGTTTAATGTCCACGAAAGGTCCTCGCTGATGTGGACTCCAAAGAATTTAAAGCTGGAAACACGCTCCACTTCCACCCCATTGATGTGTATGGGGGAGTGGCTGCAGCTTCTAGACTTCCTGAAGTCCACAATCAGCTCCTTTGTCTTCTGCACATTGAGGACAAGATTTTGGTAGTACACCGTGATGTGAGGTGCTCAATCTCGTCTCTGTAGGCCGTCTCATCATTGTTGGTGATACGGCCAATGACTGTGGTGTCATCTGCAAACTTAACTATAACATTTGAGGGGTGAGTTGGCAGGCAGTCGTGGGTGAAGAGGGAGAAAAGGAGGAGGCTCAGAACACAGCCTTGAGGGGCACCTGTGCTGAGGGTCAGGGTGGAGGAGGAGTGGTCACCTAACCTAACAGACTAAGGTCTGTTGGTCAGGAAGTCCAGGATCCAGTTACAGAGGGAGGGGTTGAGGGCAAGGGAGAGGAGTTGGGTGGTTAGTTTGGCAGGGATGATAGTGTTGAAGGCAGAGCTGTAATCTATAAACAGCATCCGGATGTATGTGTTGTTAAGTTCAAGGTGGGTCAGAGCAACGTGCTGGACAGTGGCAATGGCATCCTCAGTAGACCTTTTGGGATGGTAGGCGAACTGATGTGGGTCGAATGTGGGGGGGTAATGTTTTTGATGTGAGCCAGAACCAGTCTCTCGAAGCACTTCGTGGCAATGGGGGTGAGTGCTATGGGTCAGTAGTCATTCAGACATATGGATGTTGGTTTCTTGGAGACAGGAATGATAGAGGTGGTCTTAAAGCATGCCGGGACTTTAGATTGGGACAGTGAGAGGTTAAATACAGGTGTGAAGACCTCAGCCAGCTGGTCAGCACATTCCCTGTAGACCCAACCCGGTATGCCGTCTGGTCCAGCAGCCTTCCGTGTGTTGACTCTGCGCAGTGATTATCTGACCTCTGTGACTGATGGAGTGAGCACCTGGGTGGCTGGGGATTTTTGTGGCTGGGTCAGTATTTTCCTTGTCGAAGAGGGCATAGAAATGATTTAGCTTGTCTGGCAGGGCAGCATTATGGACAGCGGGACCGCGATTAGAGCTTTTGTAGTCTCTGATGGACTGAATGCCTTGCCACATTCGCCGGGGATCAGAGTTATTGTGAAAGTGGTCCTCTATTCGTAGGGAATATTTATGTTTGGCTGTTCTGATGCCCTTTTGGAGGTTGGATCTGGCTGCGCTGTAGGCCTCACAGTTACCTGACTTGAACACTGCATCCCGGACTTTCAGCAGCTGCCGGACCTCACTGGTCATCCAGGGTTTCTGGTTTGGAAAGGTGCGGATGGATTTTTTTGTTGTGACACTCTCAGCGCAAAAATTGTCCCCAAAACCAAATGCCTTCAGAGTATGGATCATGAAGGGGTGTTCAATCATGTTGATGGCCTTTATGAAATCAGGAACTAACATGAAACCCTTATCCTCAATCATTTCCCTGTAATCTAGTATATCAAGAATAAGAGGGATGCTCTTGTAAATACACCTACCATTTAAGAAACCTGACTGAGCTTAACTGACAACTTGAGATATACCCTTTTTGAGTCGATTTGCGTAAATATGTGCTAATAACTTGTAGTCATTGTTCAACAATGTGATAGGTCTTAGATTGTCTGTGATTTTTGGGGTTTTTACCTTGTTTTGGACCACTTGTTTCATACTTGTTGGAAGACTGCTCACCAAGCGCCTCAGTCACACACACATTATATAGAAATTATTCAATTTCACACCAAAAAAAATTTTATAAAAAAATGTGCTGTCAGACCATCAGAACCTGGGGATATGTCCAAGTGCAAAGGATTGAGCTCGTTATCCAGTTCTTCAAGTGTTATTTCTGCATCACAAATATTTTCGAACTCTTGATCAATTATGGGAATCTTATTTAATCTTTAATCAGTTCAAAAAACGCTAAGCAATCATGTTCAGAGTATGGCGGTCTATATAACCGATCATAGCAGGAGAAGATTTCATTAGAGCTTGTTTAGGATCAGAACATTCTTCATTTTCAATCAACAATGTTTTGATAGCGTTTCTCTCCTGACAACTTTTCTTTAGTTTGCAAAAGATAGGAGGTGTTTTGCTCCCGTCCTTCAATCCACTTAGCCTTTGATCGAATATATGCACCCTCAGCTTTGCAGACAAAGATGGCATCAAGCTTGTTTCGCAGTCCCACCATTTTCCGTTTGCCCTCCTCAGTGGGATCATGTTTATTAAAACGTGTGTTAAATATTGTTTCATCCTTTCTAGCCATAAGAGCTTTTTCTTGACTAAAAGAAATTGAATATTTTCTGACCTTATACTTAAAGAACTCCCATTTGTTTACATATGACTGAATGTCAGGGTCGTTTTGAGACTCCTTCGGCATGGCTCTGGTTTTCTGACAGTACATTGTTCAATAGACTTGAGTTGGCTTCAGCTCCAAATGTGGTCTGTTAAAGGGTCAATATCCATGGATAAATCAGAGACAGATTTTGATCATTTCAGAGGAAGTAACCAATCAGGTCTAGATTTGCATATTCTATCTGGTTTAAACCAAGAGTACTGTACTTCCTCAGGGTTCTTGACTCTCCATATATCCTCTAAACTCAGTGTGTTACAGAAGTGTTGTTATAGTGATGTGTGTCAAACCTTGATGGGCACCTGTCTTTCCATTCATCTGGGGTCATTAAAGTCTCCCCCAACTATAATATTATCTGTAGCATATGGGATTTTCATTTCCTCAACCAAAGTGTTGTTCTGTGTGCTGTTACTGTAGCCAGAAAGATTGCAAAGAATAAAAAATGAAACCTCTATATTCACAGCTAACACGATCCAAAGACCATTTGCATCTGCTTTGTAAGCTATGACCTTTCCTGGGCAGGTGGTGAAGAAAATGGCAGCTCCACCTGAGCGTGTAGCACCATGGCTAAATATCATTCTACCCCCCACTGGTTAGACCAGGACTTAACATCACTTTCACTTGAAGGAGTTTCTTGTAGGGCTGTATTATGGGCTTTTAGTCCCTTACAGAATAAAAAAAAAAAGATTGCTTTTCTTTTGATTTGATTTTGTAGACCTCTAGTCTTCAAACTGGTGTGCTGTCTGACATCTTAAGGAACACATGGGAATAATGGGGGAAAATAAATGAATAAAATAAAAATAGACAAAAGTGAAAAGTACTAGTAGTGTTTGTAGACTCTAGTGTCTCCAGCTAGACTAGTTTTGCAAAGGCGGTGTCCCTTAATGACGTATTCTGATTACACTTCCTGTTATATGAAGCCATTCTTCTGGACGAACAAGACATGTAAACAGCATCACACAAAGAAAACCCTGAGTAAACTCACTTCTGAATGCACAGTGTCATCTGGAGAAGCAACGAGGCACTTTGTTTTCTTTTTACTTAAACGTGCCATGACAACGAAACCAAAGTCTGAACGACTAACAGCCATTCAACAGATAATAACAGACAACAGAGCTTTGGGAAAGCGTGTGTTAACACATGCAAGTGGCTGTAACCTGGGCTGGTTCCAGCTCTACCTATGGCACTGGAATAGGATGGTTGCTGATGTAAGCAGTGGCACCACTGTACAAGGGTGTTAGACCAAGTGCTCTGGCCTCCTTGATCTTCGGCCACACGGCGTCCCGGGCCTCCTTGTCAGCTTGGATCAGATCCTCGGTGAAGCGGATCCCGTACTCCTTAACATGCAGCGTGATTCTTGGGTCCCGATGAATCCTCATGGGGAACTGCACGATGATCTGTCGACTTTTGCCTTGAATCTTTCTTCCAAGGCAATGTGATGGGTGGACAACGTCCTCCATCGTCCCTGCCCAGATAGCATCCGGATGTGGGCCACTTCAGGCAATGATGCGGCACTGATGGCCTTCCTCTGGCCCTGACAAAATGGATGTGAGCCTGAAGTATTGAAAATATGCCCCAAATATCACAAAACAAATATGGGCCACCTTTGGCAAATATGTGGCACATCTGGCATTGCTATGGCTTGGTTCTGGCCCAGATCTGGCAAACAGGCGCGGACCGCCCAAGTGCCATCATTCCACGCGGTATGTGGGCCGGATGAGGTGTCGGGTGTGGGACGGGTCCGGAGCACAGCAATTTTGCTATCTGGCTCCACTGTGGCGCGATCTTTAGACAATATCTCGATTATCCTTCCTCTGGTGTTTTGTCCCTCGCTTTCTTTTCGATAGATGGAAAAGGAGAGTCCAGCGTCTTCTGCGTCTCCCTCGCAGTGAAGAGGACCATCCAGTCACCCTGTGGTGGATGACTTGCGCGATGATCAAAATGAGGAAGAGTTGCACATCATCAACCCCATTCTGTCATCCCAGACCACCTACTACCAGTGGCGAGACTAAGCGAGACGACCGGCAGTGGAGACGGATGCAGATTTTTCCCCAGGGTTTCTTCCCGAAGCCTTTCCCTTATACGAGTATAGACTGGCTGCCAAACAAGGCCAGCGAGTAAATAAGCAACGGTCCTGTCATTTCTCCCTCGTCACTTCTAAAAGTCTCTGCCAGCATGGCTTGCAGCAGCTTATAGCTCTAAAGTTACCCGCAACGCTAGCTAACGTCATACTCTTCAGGGCAAGACCCGCTAACGTAGATGAGCAGTTAAACTATAGCGTCTAACTTCTTCTGCCCGACTGACGCAATGCTAAATATCTCTGCGACTGGCATGTCTGCAGTTACAGTCTGTAGTTATAGTATAGAACTTATTAAAGCAGGGTGAACACATCAATGCACGTGAGCTGAACAAGTGTCTGACACGGATCACCAGCTAAACAAAGTTATCTAGTCTCTCCTTCACGTTTCAGTGTGAAATCCCAAAGTCGCAAGTCCTCGTTGCAGCAAGTCTTCTAGTATTTACCCAGACCGGTCGCCTCCTCTTTACGTGTCTATGGACACGCTTCTGCAAGTCACTTATACGTGTTCATTGACACGTATCTCACAGATGCCGCTAGGGGCGCCCTGTAGCCTACTAGGTCTGTCATGACCATGGTCATGACCAGACCGGTCGCCTCCTCTTTACGTGTCTATGGACACGCTTCTGCAAGTCACTTATACGTGTTCATTGACACGTATCTCACAGATGCCGCTAGGGGCGCCCTGTAGCCTACTAGGTCTGTCATGACCACGGTCATGACGCAATAGAATGTCAAAAATATTGAACAAAGATGGCGGAGCGAATGTTCCTGACTGCTGTCTTTGCCAACTTCTCCCAGGTCACTGTAACAGTTCACAAGATGGGTTAGAGTTGGGTACTACTCATGACCACTAAACAAGTTTATTTTCAGCCTTCATAAGGACTCTTAAATGACTACACACAACATGTTTAGGGAATGTCTTGCTTTCTGTTACGTTAAAAGAATATCGGCCGATATATCATGGTCGTATTTTCAAATCCTCAGACATCGAAGTCGGTATCGGTCGCAAAAGTCGTATATCGGTTGACTTCTACCCCTTGAGACACAGTTCTTATTTACTCACGATTCAAGATTTAGTTTATTGTCACCTTCCTTATGTACCTGTGTAGATAAAACAATGTGATGCCGTTCCTCCCATCCCGCAGCGGTGCAACAGAAAAGGTAAATATATATATATAAAATTTGCCAAAAAACAATATCACTAAAAACACTTAAAAGCAGAAGGAAAAGCAAACACACACACACACACACACACACACACACACACACACACACACACACACACACACACACACACACACACACACACACACACACACAGTGAACGACTCGGCCATTAAAGTGCAACACAATCCAGTTTCGGTTCGACGAGTGACGAGCACTGATGGGGCGAGGGGGGTGGGGGTTAGAGGGTAGGTGTGTGTGGGGGGGGCATGAGAATGGGGAGGGGGGGGCAGAGTTTGTTAATGATCCTGACTGCTCGCAGGGAAAAGCTGTTTATCATTCTGCTGGATTTAGCACAGATGCGCTTGTACCTCTTCCCAGACGGCAGGGGGGCAAACATTGTGAGGCAGAAAGCCACTTCATCTTGTCATTATTCAGCCACAATGAAAGGTGTTCCCTGCATATAACCCATCCTATTGTTAGGGAGCAGTGGGCAGCTGCAGCGCCCGGGGACCAACTCCAGTTCTTCTTCCCATTGCCTTGCTCAGGGGCACAGACACAGTATTAACCCTAGCATGCATGTCTTTCTGATGGTGGGAGGAAACCGGAGCATCCGGAGGTAACCCACGCAGACACGGGGAGAACCCACGCAGACACGGGGAGAACATGCAAACTCCACACAGAGGACAACCCGGGACGACCCACCAAGGTTGGGCTACCCTGGGATTCGAACCCAGGACCTTCTTGCTGTGAGGCAACAGTGCTAACCGCTGGGCCACCGTACCCAAAAAGGTTGTACTGATCCCAATATTCAAACATTCACAATAGTATCAGGGCGGCACGGTGACACAGTGGTTAGCGCGGTCGCTTTACAGCAAGAAAGTCCTGGGTTCGAGCCCCGGGGTAGTCCAACGTTGGTGGGGTCCCAGGTCGTCCTCTGTGTGGAGTTTGCATGTTCTCCCCGTGTCTGTGTGGGTTTCCTCCCAAAGACATGTAGGTCAGGTGAATCGGCCGTACTACATTATCCCATGTTGTGTGTGTGTGTGTGTGTGTGTGTGTGTGTGTGTGTGTGTGTGTGTGTGTGTGTGTGTGTGTGTGTGTGTGTGTGTGTGTGTGTGTGTGTGTCCCCCTGCCACCCTGTGACTGCTGGGATAGGCTCCAGTATCCCCATGACCCTGAGAGCAGGATAAGCAGTTTGGATAATGGGTGGATGGACAATAGTAACAACTTGTTAAGTAAGAAAAGAGCTTGACACCTTGTTTCATTGTGTAGAGGTTACCTGAACATTCATACCTGCATTCACCCCTTACAGTGGCGGCTGGCCAGTAGAGGGCGCTGGGGCGCCGCCCCTTTCAAATATCAAGAGATGAAAATCTACTTAAACATGTGAAATATAATGTAGCTGTATACTGCAAATAATGATGAAATAAAGTGTTTTCAGTCCGTCAGCAGCATTACATACTGGTTCAAATGGTATTGGTTGGTTCCTGTCTGAATACATATACTTCCTGTCTGAATACATATACTTCCTGGGTGAGGGGCGCCGGCCAAACCGTACCTTATGTAAGCCCTCAAACTTGGGGCGAGCAGGTGACCTGAGGCTGCTGTCTGATTGGTTTCTTCAGATTTTCCAGGGGGCGCAGTTCTGCGCTACCCTAGACACGCCCACTTTTATTGGCAGTGAATTGGTATTGTTTTAATGTTTTTTGATCTGATGTGACTGGACAATTCTCGTGGCTGTCAATCACGTTCACACCCACCACGACGCCTCGTCTCGACTGTCAATCATCCACCGTCTACGAACCCTGGTTGAGTGATATCCTGCCTAGAAAGCGAGGGGTATACGTCATTGTGGTTATCAGCAGGACACCTCGTGTCAAAGATATTGTTGTTGAATTAGGTCCAAAACACTTTGAGAAGTTCTTCTGTCCCAGGACCCGCCTGTTAACATCCACCGTCAACACTCAATTCCGTTTCTGTGCGTATGT
>NC_079231.1:23553208-23612036 GCF_029633865.1 Lampris incognitus | reverse complement strand
TGCTTGCACATATTCATAGCACTGTTCTTTACCCCTCCCTAGTTTCTCTCAAATGGCCCCCTGTAGACCCGTTTCACCCGGACTGGGTTGGGCGGTAATACGCGGTCCAACACACTGAGAAAAACAAGTGCCAGTGTGCGCCTAAGTGGGTACAAATGCTTGTCGCTGGGGCAGTACCTTTCTGGAGTACAACCTTGTACCCATGATGTAATTGTACTTCATTGTCTTTTAAGTACCTCTGTTGCCTTTCAGCTTATGGAAACATGCATATCTGATCCTTCAGAGTACAACAGTGCACCTCTGTTGCTGTGATGTACCTCTGAGCACAGACTTGTACCTCTTCTGCACCTCTAGTCAGGCGGCTTAGGACCAGATTTGAGAAGGACGGGGACACGCCGGACAAAAGCACCACATTTGTTCCACATGCTCTCCATCACCATAGCTTTCAATTTTGATGGGGGCCACTTCATCGAGATGGCGGATGGCGGCCCGCCGTGTAGAATCTTTAAGTGCCAATATCTCAGCTTCCAAGCCACTTAGAAGGTCAATCCTGGTGTCACAATGTGCATTTTCTGGGTCAATGAATGCATTAAAGCTATTGAGGATATCACTAGATGATTATTTGTGCCAAGATCAAATAAATATGCTCATTCTGACAATGTATTTACATAATGTTCAACTCAGCTCCTAAACGGTCAGGCATACATGAATATAGGTCATATACATGTACACTGAAAAGCTGACAACATGCAGGAATTGAAGTGAACTTTATTATCTTCACTAAGATGATATATAATATTCTAAGATAAAGTATATTCAAATTATGTCACATTTACAACTGCAAAGATCTGTGCAATTCCAGTGTGCCTTCTTGCATGAGCACCTTGCACCACAACCGCTTGTGCTTTGACAACTGCACTTGGCTAGTTCACTGCAGGCTGTTGACGCCATCGGTAGAATGCTCCACACAGGAAGCCAGACCTGGCTGTCTCCATCCAGTGTCCATCCCCATCCTTCTGGACTGGGTGTCGGCTGCTGGGCCAGTTCAGATGTCGCCCAGATCCCAGACTGGTAAGCAACTCGCTTCACATGCTGCAGCAGTGAATCTTGCGTTGGTGGAAAGTGTTCCATCGTCTTGCTCTTCTGGCAGAACAACTCTCTCCGTGCTTCACTGACAGATCCCAGATCACTCGTCTTGTCGTCAAGGACAACTGTGTAGCGCTCCAGAAGTCGAAAGTGTTGGGCATCTATGGTCACGGGAGTGTGCGGGTTCGCTGCCATGTAGTTGAAGGCCTGCGTGGACTTGACTTACCTTATTGTCTACTGGAATGCTCACGCTTGTGTGTTACAAAAATATGTTGTGCATAATGTACATAATTGTGTCGATATATTGCCAGAATGAACGAAATTATCTAATATCAGAAAAAATGGTCACCTATTTATATTCTCTATGGCTTTAATACATTTGTTGACCCAGAAAATGTATATTTTGACGTCAGGATTGACCTTCTAAGTGGCTTGGAGGCTGAGATATTGGCACTTGTCTTGAAATCCAAGATGGCCACCATCCGCCATCTTGATGAAGTAGCTCCCATCAAAAATTGAAAGCTATGGTGATGGAGAGCACGTGGAAGAAATTTGGTGCTTTTGCCCGCCGTGTCCCCATCATTCTGCTAAGCCGCCTGACTACTCGGTTTCTGAGAGAGGACGCAGACAAGCCCACCTGCTGAATCTTACTGAACATTGTGTTGTCTGCAGTTATGTGGTTCTGGATTTCTCCTAGTCCAGTGGTATTGTAGTCCAGTGGTATTGTAGTCCAGCCGCCACCATGTTCGCAGTAGCGGTCTCCTGTTCTGGTGTGAGCAGCTGATGTCTTGCACCACATCCTGGTCCTGTCTCAGTTCTGCAGAAGATCCAAGAACACGGTATGATTGGGTACAGTAAGCTAAGATAACATCGTTTTTTCAGTATGAACTTACATTACGGTAACCATTACTTCGTGTTTACTGTAAGACTGCAGCCTCTTCTGGGACCCCTGAAATAAAAGAAAACTTCAAAAAAAGAAGAAATAAACTTTTTTAAACAATTTTATGAACTTGAATATATAACATGACCTCATTTGACACAGTGGACTACAGTATATGACCAGACCAACTGGGAGACTGGGTGGGAATTTCTGACACAGCGCTAAACTTGTTTGAGTCCAACCTAGGACAGGGACTACTACCTTGTGTCTGTAGGTAATCACAAATTTGAGGACACAAAAACGACCTGTGGGGTACCCCTGAAGTGGCCTCCAGTCTGGGACCGCTTCTGTTCAAACATCTGCATGCCCCCACTGGTTCAGATTATGGAACACAACAAACTACGTTACCATTACTATGCAGACGACACACAGGTTTACATGACCATGTCGCCAGGGGACTCTAACCCGCACAAGCACGGGGAACAAATCAGCACTGGCTGTCTCGGGATGCTCCTTAATTAAACCAAGATAAAACTGAACTAATTGTCTTTGGAGTCAAGGAAGAATAATTAAAATTCAGCTCTCAGCTACAATCGGTAATACTAATGTAAACTACTAATACGACACGTTAGCCCCTAGCTAACGGATCTGACCCTTTAGCCGAGCGGTTAGTGATGTCGCCTTGTGGTGCAGTACACCCGTATCGAATCCCGCACCGAGCAAGAAAATAACCCGTTACACTAATAACCAAAACCAAGCCAGAAATCTTGGCGTGGTCTTGGACTCAGACCTGCGTTTTTAGAGCCACGTTAAGACAATTCCAAAGTCCGCCTACTGTCACCTGCAGAACGTATCAAGAGTTAGAGGATTTGTGTCTCGGCTGGAGAAACTCGTCCATGCCTTTGTTTGTCTTCAGTCGGCCAGACCACTGTGACGACGTCTAAACAGGTCCCTCTAAAATACCCATCAGACAGCTGCAGCGGGTTCAGGACGCTGCTGCTCGTGTCCTCACTAAGACCAGGGAAGTGGATCACATCACTCTAGTTCGGAGGTCTTCACACTGGCCTCCTGTCCGTCAAGGATTAGATTTTAAAACTCGGCTCTTGGTTTGTGGAACACTGAATGGTTCAAGGCCAAAATACCTCTCCGATCTTCTGCTACACCATGACCCATCCAGACCTGTCGGATCATCTGGGACAGGTCCGCTTTCTGTCCCCAAGGTCACAACTTCACACGGAGAGGCAACCTTCCGTTTTTATGCACCACATATCTAGCGTGGTCGCCTCACAGCTAGAGTGTGCTGGGTTCGAGCCCCGGGGTAGTCCAACCTCGGAGGTCGTCCCGGGTCATCCTCTGTGTGGAGTTTGCATGTTCTCCCCGTGTCTGCGTGGGTTTCCTCCGGGTGCTCCGGTTTCCTCCCACAGTCCAAAGACATGTAGGTCAGGTGACTCGGCCGGACTAAACTGTCCCTGGGTGTGTGTGTGTGTGTGTGTGTGTGTGTGTGTGTGTGTGTGTGTGTGTGTGTGTGTGTGTGTGTGTGTGTGATGGACTGGCGGCCTGTCCAGGGTGTCTCCCCGCCTGCCGCTAATGACTGCCGGGATAGGCTCCAGCATCCCCGCGACCCTGAGAGCAGAATAAGTGGTTTGGATAATGGATGGATGAACGGATGGATGAAGGGATGGATGGATGAACGGATGGACGGATGGATGGACGGACGGATGGATGGATGGATGAATGGACGGATGGATGAACTTATGGTTGGATGAATGGATGGATGAACTGATGAATGGATGAACGGATGGATGATGGATGGATGGATGGATGGATGGATGGATGGATGGATGGATGGATGGATGATGGATGGATGGATGGACGGATGGACGGATGAACGGATGGACGGATGGATGGATGGATATCTGGAACAAAGTCGCAGAAACCTGCAGGCGTGCTGCAGCTCCCAGGTCTGGAAACTGTCCCGTTGACCTTTTATTAGAAACATTTGAGGCGTTTGTTCATCTCATTGTATCTTTGACTCTTTCATCTTCTTACTATGTTGCGTTTCTTGATGCCTTTGATGTTTTATGTAAGACACTTTGTAGCTGAAAGGTGTGATACACATGAATGTGCCTTGCGTGGATTAACGTTGTGTAGTTCTGGTGAAAGGTGAACCGTTGTGTGTGGAGTTGTGAGGACTGGGCTCTGGTTTCACGCAGCGGGGTTAAACAGGTGAGGGAACTGTAACGCGGCTCCCCTGTGGCGCTGCGCCACCCTGCCGCGCCGGTGTGACGCCACAGCAGGTGTAGGTGTCATCCCCTGCAGGGTGCATTGCCTCCTCTTGCAGCATTCCACACGCTGAGAGCAATAACGCGGGACCACTGCTCTCACTAACGTCCTCAGTTTGACGGACGGGGTGTTTGAGGGGGATGGCAGTGTGTGACAGCGCGACACTAGTTTGGACCGACGTGGGTTCTGGAGTTCTGGAGCCGCGCTGTTGAAACCCTCTTATACCTGAACGCGTCTGGTTTTCCTCCTGCTGACGTAACAGCGGTGACACGCGTGCGCTTCTCCACCTCACACTGCCCACATACACAACAAACACCTACACACAACACACACTCACACACAAACACACACACACATGCACACACACGTTCACACGCACGTGCAAACACACATGCACACAAACACACACACACATACATACACATACATGCACACAGATGCACACACAAACACACACACACATGCACACACACACCCACACGCACGTGCAAACACACACATGCACACAAACACACACATGCACACACATGCACACATACATGCACACACATGCACACACAAACACATGCACACACACACATAAACTCACACACGTACACACACATACACACAGGCGTGCACACACACATGCATGCACACACACAAACACACACACACACACACACACACACACACACACGCATGCACACACACGCATACACACACACGCATACACACGCACACTGGGCAGACGGCTGTGAGCAGAGATACCGGCTCCGGCAGCAGTAAGTAAGACGCAGTATTCACGGTGAGTCTTCATGATACTGAGGACGCAGTATTCACACGAAGACCCACCGTAAATACTGCGTAGCATGACTGTGTACATGCTGTACTCACGCCATTGTACTGGCCTCATACCAGTATCTGGTGTGTGTATATTGTCTCTGTACACCACATTCATGAAAAACACCTACTAGCAGCAGCTGTGTACATGTACACACACACGGAGCATGACTGGTTTACTGTCATGAGACGCAAAGGACGAGATGAAACACGGAATACCTCAGAATAATCACTACTTTATTTAGTTTGCTGACAGAAACACATTTTAACTGTGAGTATTCACACGTGACAATACTACTACTACCACTACTACTACCACTACCACTACTACTACTACCACTACCACTACTACTAAGAAACCGGTTATAGAAACGCAGGAATATCACATGTGCTCCCAAAACATGTACCAGCATTATGTGCGTATTTGGGAAATATCCTAATATCCTAGTCAGCAGGTTTAAATACAGTATAATAAATATAGTATAATAAATACACATTAATAAATACAGTATAATAAATACAGTTCAATAAATACAGATTAATACATACAGTATAATAAATACAGTATAATAAATACAGATTAATAAATACAGTATAATAAATACAGTATAATAAATATAGTATAATAAATACAGTATAATAAATACAGTATAATAAATATAGTATAACATAGTGTAATACAGTATAATAAATACAGTATAATAAATACAGTATAATAAGTATAGTATAATAAATACAGATTAATAAATACAGTATAATAAATATAGTAAAATAAATACAGTATAATAAATATATTATAATAAATGCAGTATAATAAATATAGTATAATAAATACAGTATAATAAATATAGTATAACATAGTGTAATACAGTATAATAAATACAGTATAATAAATATAGTATAATAAATACAGTATAATAAATATAGTATAATAAATACATATTAATAAATACAGTATAATGAATATAGTATAACATAGCGTAATACAGTATAATAAATACAGTATAATAAATATAGTATAATAAATATAGTATAATAAATACAGTATAATAAATACAGTATAATAAATATAGTATAATAAATACATATTAATAAATACAGTATAATAAATATAGTATAACATAGTGTAATACAGTATAATAAATACAGTATAATAAATATAGTATAATATAGTGTAATACAGTAGAATAAATACAGTATAATAACTATAGTATAATAAATACAGTATAACAAATATAGTATAATAAATATAGTGAAATACAGTATAACTGAGAATGATGAAGTATCCTAGGTGCAGTAGCAGGGTGGAGTGAGGGTGAGGGCAGGGTAGTATTACTGCAGCGGTGTGTACTGCAGTACGTGTAGTGTGCTGCGGCCACATCAGGAGGCTGCAGCCGGACCTGCTGTCTGCGTGCTGACGCGCAGCTTTCCTCAATGAGCCCAATTAACGCTGCGTCAGCAAGTCTGAGGCGCGGAACAGCTTGCTGTGGATGCTGCGCACAGGGACCCCAACACACACACACACACACACACACACACACACACACACACACACACACACACACACACACACACACACACACACACACTGGGTGGGGAATCGGGGCTAATGGTTAGCGTGTTTGATGCCCCCCCCCCCCCCCCCGCCTCACACCTTCTCTGCTGTCCGTCCGTCAGGAAGGTGACCAGCCGCTGACAGATGGGGGCTGTTGCCGTCAGCTTGGCCCACTTCATCCATCCATCATCCAAACCGCCTATCCTGCCCTCAGGTGCTGGAGCCTCTCCCAGCAGCCACTGGGCGGCAGGCGGGGAGACACCCTGGACAGACCGCCAGACCATCACAGGGTCCACACACACTGGGAGAAGGATGCTGACTATGGAGCTGCAGGGAAGAGGAGAAGAGGAGAAGAGGAGAAGAGGGAGGCCACAGAGGAGGTTTATGGATGTGGTGAGGGAGGACATGCAGGTGGCTGGTGTGACAGAGGAAGATGCAGAGGACAGGAAGAGATGGAAACGGATGATCCGCTGTGGCGCCCCCTAACGGGAGCAGCCGACACAATAGTAGTAGTAGTAGGTAGTAGTAGTAGTAGTACTAGTAGTTGTAGTAGTTGTAGTAGTAATAGTAGGAACACTTTATTTGTCATTTCACTTCATGCATCTGTGTACATGAAATGAAACGAAATGCTGTTCCCCCCCAGCCCACAGCAGCACAACACAAAGACAAACACACATCCCACAACTACGAGAACACACATATCCAAACAAACACACACATCCACGCTAACACAGATACCCAAACTATCACACACATCCACACTAACACACATATCCACACTATCACACACATCCACACTAACACACATATCCACACTATCACACACATCCACACTAACACAGATATCCAAACTATCACACACATCCACACTAACACAGATATCCAAACTATCAAACACATCCTCACTAACACACATACCCACACTATCACACACATCCACACTAACACACATATCCAAACTATCACACACATCCACACTAACACAGATATCCACACTAACACAGATATCCAAACTATCACACACATCCACACTAACACACACATCCACACTAACACAGATATCCAAACTATCACACACATCCACACTAACACAGATATCCACACTAACACAGATATCCAAACTATCACACACATCCACACTAACACAGATATCCAAACTATCACACACATCCTCACTAACACACATACCCACACTATCACACACGTCCACACTAACACAGATATCGACACTATCACACACATCCACACTAACACAGATATCCAAACAAACACACACATCCACACTAACACAGATATACAAACTATCACACACATCCACACTAACACAGATATCCACACTGTCACACACATCCACACTAACACAGATATCCACACTATCACACACATCCTCACTAACACACATATCCAAACTATCACACACATCCACACTAACACACATATCCAAACTATCACACACATCCACACTAACACAGATATCCACACTAACACAGATATCCAAACTATCACACACATCCACACTAACACAGGTATCCAAACTATCACACACATCCTCACTAACACACATACCCACACTATCACACACATCCACACTAACACAGATATCCACACTATCACACACATCCACACTAACACAGATATCCACACTATCACACACATCCACACTAACACAGATATCCAAACTATCACACACATCCACACTAACACACATATCCAAACTATCACACACATCCACACTAACACACATATCCACACTATCACACACATCCACACTAACACACATATCCACACTATCACACACATCCACACTAACACAGTTATCCAAACTATCACACACATCCACACTAACACACATATCCACACTATCACACACATCCACACTAACACACATATCCACACTATCACACACATCCACACTAACACAGATATCCACACTATCACACACATCCACACTAACACAGATATCCAAACTATCACACACATCCACACTAACACACATATCCAAACCATCACACACATCCACACTAACACACATATCCACACTATCACACACATCCACACTAACACACATCCACACTATCACACACATCCACACTAACACAGATATCCAAACTATCACACACATCCACACTAACACACATATCCACACTATCACACACATCCACACTAACACACATATCCACACTATCACACACATCCACACTAACACAGATATCCAAACTATCACACACATCCACACTAACACACATATCCACACTATCACACACATCCACACTAACACACATATCCAAACAAACACACATATCCACACTATCACACACATCCACACTAACACACATATCCACACTATCACACACATCCACACTAACACACATATCCACACTATCACACACATCCACACTAACACACATATCCAAACTATCACACACATCCACCCTAACACACATATCCACACTATCACACACATCCACACTAACACAGATATCCACACTATCAAACACATCCACACTAACACAGATATCCAAACTATCACACACATCCACACTAACACAGATATCCAAACTATCACACACATCCACACTAACACAGATATCCAAACTAAACAAAAAAAAAATCACTGTCCAAGGGAACGAAGGCTAGCCAGGATGACTGCCGGTCTGCCTGGGCTAGCAGTTAGCTTAGCCTGCCCCGCGCCCTCGGTGTTTCCTCCTCGTGCGCAGCTCCAGGCAGGGCCGTGGTCCCTGGAACCAAAGGACACAGCAGACCAGCTGCACCAGCTAAGGCAACACCACATGTGTAGGTGATATTAATCACCACATTATGCTGTATGATGTAGGTGATATTGAACACCACATCATACTGTATGACGTAGGTGATATTAATCACCACATTATACTGTATGACGTAGGTGATATTAAACACATTATACTGTATGATGTAGGTGATATTGAACACCACATTATACTGTATGACGTAGGTGATATTAATCACCACATTATACTGTATGATGTAGGTGATATTGAACACATTATACTGTATGACGTAGGTGATATTAAACACCACATTATACTGTATGACGTAGGTGATATTAATCACCACATTATACTGTATGATGTAGGTGATATTGAACACATTATACTGTATGACGTAGGTGATATTAAACACCACATTATACTGTATGATGTAGGTGATATTGAACACATTATACTGTATGATGTAGGTGATATTGAACACCACTTTATACTGTATGATGTAGGTGATATTGAACACATTATACTGTATGATGTAGGTGATATTAATCACCACATTATACTGTATGACGTAGGTGATATTAAACACCACATTATACTGTATGACGTAGGTGATCTTAATCACCACATTATACTGTATAATGTAGGTGATATTGAACACCACATTATACTGTATGATGTAGGTGATATTGAACACATTATGCTGTATGATGTAGGTAATATTAAACACCACGTTATACTGTATGATATAGGTGACATTGAACACCACGTTATACTGTATGATGTAGGTGATATTAAACACATTTTGCTGTATAATGTAGGTAATATCAAACACCACTTTATATTGTATGATGTAGGTGACATTAAACACATGTAGGTGATATTAAACACATTATGCTGTATGATGTAATTAATATTAAACACCACATTAAACTGTGATGTAGGTGATATTAAACACATTATACTGTATGATATAGGTGATATTAATCACCACATAATACTGTATGATGTAGGTAATATTAAACACCACATTATACTGTATGATGTAGGTGATATTAAACACGACATTATACTGTATATGTAGGTGATATTAAACACATTATACTGTATAGTGTAGGTGATCTTAAATACCACATTATACTGTATGATGTAGGTAATAATAAAAACCACATTATACTGTATGATGTAGGTGATGTTAAACACCAAATTACACTGTATGATGCAGGTGATATTAAACACCACATTATACTGTATGATGTAGGTGATATTAAACACATTATACTGTATGATGTAGGTAAGATTAAACACCACATTATACTGTATGATGTAGGTGATATTAAACACATTATACTGTATGATGCAGGTAATATTAAACACCACATTATACTGTATGATGTAGGTGATATTAAACACGACATTATACTGTATGATGTAGGTGATATTAAACACCACATTATACTGTATGATGTAGGTGATATTAAACACATTATACTGTATGATGTAGGTGATATTAAACACCACATTATACTGTATATGTAGGTGATATTAAACACATTATACTGTATGGTGTAGGTGATATTAAATACCACATTATACTGTATGATGTAGGTAATATTAAACACCACATTATACTGTATGATGTAGTTGATGTTAAACACCAAATTACACTGTATGATGTAGGTGATATTAAACACCAAATTACACTGTATGATGTAGGTGATATTAAACACCACATTATACTGTATGATGTAGGTGATATTAAACACATTATACTGTATGACGTAGGTGATATTGATCACCACATTATACTGTATGATGTAGGTTATATTAAACAGTTTTACTGTATGATGTAGGTGATATTAAACACATTATACTGTGTGATGTTGAGGATATTAAACACCACATTATACTGTATGATGTAGGTGATATTAAACATCACATAATACTTTATACTGTGTGATGTTGTGGATATTAAACACCACATTATGATGACAAGGAAGCAAAAAACAGACAGTGAATAGTTCATGTTTAGTCACATATTTCTCAGTATTGTGCCCTTCATTAGAGTTCTAATGACTCTATCTTATGTGGAAGGTAACTCAGTTATTTTTGCATAATGAATGGGCTTTAATTTAAAGTCTTACAGAGATCTGCATGAATATCAGCATGACATAAAAGCCAGTCAAACTCTGACCAAATCTGAATAAATTTATAAATCAGAGGATATATCGGGCCAAATCAGGTGAATGCTGGTTAAATCAACAAAGATGAATATGTGCTCGGGTGTTACACAGAACCAAACAGAACTCCACGACTTCAATGAAGACCAAGGCCGAGCAAGTTTTCACTTCCACAAAATAGTCGGTGGTAAAAAGAAAAGAAAGAAAAGAAGAAGAATGATTCCACTGAGTCCGGCTCCGACAAGGACAACTGCAAGGACAACCCCCATCCTCTTCTGCAGAAAAGCTTTATAAGAACTGCAAACAGACGTGGTTGTTTTAGGGGGGGGGGGTCAGTACCGTCAATACACGCTCGCCGCGCAGATTCAGAAACGCGGTAGACCACTTGATGGAGTTCCTCTAGACCAGTGGTTCTCCACCTTTTTGGGGTCCTGGACCCCCTGCGTATTTTGGATCTACCCTGAGGACCCCTCCACCTGATCTTGGGGGAGGGGGTTGCAATTTGGTAGAAACAGTAGAAACTGCATTTTAAATTGCATTGTAGCATTTATTCACTCTTTGGGGCAAAAATAAGAGCTTTCAGTTGTAACTTAGATATAGTTAACAAAACAGAATTCTTATGCAGTAACTTTAAGATATATGTAACAAAACAGAATATGTATTCAGTAACTTTCAGATATATGTAACAACACAGAATATGTATTCAGTAACTTTCAGATATATGTAACAAAACAGAATATGTATTCAGTAACTTTCAGATATATGTAACAACACAGAATATGTATTCAGTAACTTTCAGATATATGTAACTAAACAGAATATGTATTCAGTAACTTTCAGATATATGTAACTAAACAGAATATGTATTCAGTAACTTTCAGATATATGTAACAACACAGAATATGTATTCAGTAACTTTCAGATATATGTAACAACACAGAATATGTATTCAGTAACTTTCAGATATATGTAACGAAACAGAATATGTATTCAGTAACTTTCAGATATATGTAACAAAACAGAATATGTATTCAGTAACTTTCAGATATATGTAACAAAACAGAATATGTATTCAGTAACTTTCAGATATATGTAACTAAACAGAATATGTATTCAGTAACTTTCAGATATATGTAACTAAACAGAATATGTATTCAGTAACTTTCAGATATATGTAACAAAACAGAATATGTATTCAGTAACTTTCAGATATATGTAACAACAGAATTCTTATGCAGTAACTTTTAACAACGCAAACGGGAGCGAGATCTCTTATTAAAATACAATAAATCACACTTGTGAAACAGATGTAATTAGAGAAAAAAGTCCTGTTACCCTTTATAGTTTAGGTAGATAAAGGTCTCGGTCACATTTGAGTAAAATAATCCTATTTCTATAAATGTCATAGGATCTTTTTTTTAAAGATATTTTATTTTCACGGACCCCTTGCAATTACACCACGGACCACTAGGGGTCCGCGGACCCCCGGTTGAGAAACACTGGTCTAGAAACACCGGGAGGAAACTGAAGCCTCTGTGTGCTGGACCGCTGGTAAAGTGCAGCTAAAATGAAACCACTGCTGGTCCTCAATGACGTCATAACAACCTAAGCGATGGTCTTCAGCTGATAAACAACAGGTCGGGTGAAGGGGCGTCCGGGTAGTGTAGCGGTCTCTTCCGTTGCCTACCAACCCAGGGATCTTCGGTTCGAATCCCCGTGTTGCCTCCGGCATGGTCGGGCGTCCCTACAGACACAGTTGACCGTGTCTGCGAGAGGGAAGCCGGATGTGAGTATGTGTCTTGGTCGCTGCACTAGCGCCTCCTCTGGTCGGAGGAGGAACTGGGGGGGGGGGAATTGCGTGATCCTCCCACGCGCTACTTCCCCCTGGTGAAACTCCTCATTGTCAGGTGAAAAGAAGCGGCTGGCGACTCCACATGTATCAGAGGAAGCATGTGGTAGTCTGCGGCCCTCCCCAAATTGGCAAAGGGGGTGGAGCAGCAACTGACATGGCGCGGAAGAGTGGGGTAATCGGCCAGGTCCAATTGGGGAGGAAAATAGAAAGAAAAAGAAAGAAAGAAACGTCAGGAAGAACGTGAAGCCTCCATGGGGCGGACCTCTGGTAAAGTGGAGCGAAACTGAAACCAATGCTGGTCCTCAATGACGTCATAGCAACCTCGGTGATGGTCTTCAGCTGATAAGCAACTTGTCGGACGAGTCCCAAATGTTCTTATTAAAATATATGTGATGGATCTGTCCAGAAATAATGAGCACCCACGAAGAGCTCCACCACCACCTCGGTGTGGTCATGGTAATGAGCATGCTGGAGACAGTGAAGGAGCTTAATGGTCGGTTTCTTTCTATGCAATCATTTCAGCCTGGAATAACAAAATAAATTAACGTATAGAATTTCCAAGGAACAAGAGTACAAGTGCAATGCTTACTATGTAATTCAGGCCGATCATGTCATAGTCAGAGCTGACTCCTTCTCTGTAAGACTGTTCCAAGTACTTAAGGGGGGGAATAGCTGTCTAACGCTTCAGTGAGACGATGGCAATGCTTTCTTCTGAGCCGCCATTGTCATGTACGTATACCAGGAACACTTTACTTGTCATTTCATTTCATGTACTTGTGGACATGAAACGAAAGGCGTTTCTCCAGCCCACAGCAGTGCAACACAAAGACAAAAACACATATCCAAGACCTACAAGACCACACATATCCAAACTAAACAACAAATATCACCGTCCAAGGAAACGAACCACAGCCAGGATGAACTGCCAGAAGTTAGCTTAGCCTGACCCGCTTGCACGTCCTGTCAGTCCGTGTTTCCTCTTCCAGCGCAGCTCCGGGCAGGGCCTTGGTCCTTGGGCCTACCAGACACAGCGAACCAGGCTCCCTCAGCCAATCCAGCCCCAGCTCTCCCAGCCAGACACCTTCAACACGCCTCCCACACGCCACACAGAGACAATAACAACACGGTCAACGCCAGGCAGGGCTGCCACCACACTGCCCTCGATGTTACCGAACCTGCCGGTCTGCATGGGCTAGCTTAGCCTGCCCCGCTTCCACATCCTGTCAGACCACCCTCGGTGCTTCCTCCTCGGGCGCAGCCCCAGGCAGGGGCCGTGGTCCTTGGGTCCACCGGACGCAGCAGACCAGGCTCCCCCAGCCAGACACTCTCGACACACCTCCCCACACTCCACACGACGACACCAAAAGCTAGAGTAAGATCCTCTCTCACACGCCCTGCTGCTGAGATACTGATCCGTGCCTTCACCTCCCCCCGCCTTGATTACTGCAACTCACTCCTCTATGGCATCCGTGCTAGCTCTATCAAGAGACTCCAACTGGTCCAGAACGCATCCGCCCGACTTTTAACTTTCACCAAATCCTGGCACCACATCACCCCAGTCCTGAAAGACCCCCACTGGCTACCCATCTCCCACCAGATCAATAACAAACTCCTGGTTCTTACTTATAAAGCCCTTCACAAACTGGCTCCCCCATACCTCACCGATCTCCTCTCCCCCTACCAACCCTCTCAGTCCCTCAGATCACCTCACCCTCCCTTCTCTCTACCCCCAGGTCCAACCTCCGCGGCTTTGGTGACCGAGCCTTCTCCAGAGCAGCTCCCAGGCTCTGTAACTCACTCCCCCAGATCATTAGAGACTCAGAATCCCTCCCACCCTTCCAATCCCGTCTCAAGACACAACTTTTCTCCATTGCCTTCTCGTGCCCACCCACCTCCCCGTTCTCTCGTCCACCCCTGGTCTGGGGCAGGCTGGGGACCGAGCGCTCGACCTGCCCCCTCCCTCACCTCCCTCCCTCAACTCCCTCCCCAACTCCTTCCCCAACTCCCTCCTCAACTCCCTCCCCAACTCCCTCCCTCAACTCCCTCCCCAACTCCCTCCCTCAACTCCCTCCCCAACTCCTTCCCCAACTCCCTCCTCAACTCCCTCCCTCAACTCCCTCCCTCAACTCCCTCCCCAACTCCCTTCCCAACTCCCTCCTCAACTCCCTCCTCAACTCCCTCCCTCACCTCCCTCCCCAACTCCCTCCCTCAACTCCCTCCCTCAACTCCCTCCCTCAACTCCCTCCCCAACTCCCTCCCCAAGCACATCAGACACTGCTGCGGGCTGCCCACATTCAGGTCATTGGCCGGGACTCACCTCTTCAGACCTCATCTGTCATTTATGACGTTTGTTTTTCTTGCCCTTTTGTATCTGGCCAAGTGGGAGAGTACTGCTGACGTCATGTGTGGCTGCCGCTTCTCCCTCTCGTAGCCCCCTTTCCCATCCACCCCTGTACGTCTTCTCCCTCCCCCCTTCCCTTCCACCCCTGTACGTCTTCCCCCTCCCCCCTTCCCATCCACCCCTGTACGTCTTCTCCCTCCCCCCTTCCCATCCACCCCTGTATGTCTGTGTTATGTTTATCTGTCGTCCTGTTTCACCCCGTTTATTGTAAAGCCACTTTGAGTGTTAGAGAAGCGCCATATAAGTTTAATTTATTATTATTATTATTATTATTATTATTAAAAGCACCACAGTTAACGCAAGGCAAGGCCTCCGCCAGACCACCCTCACTGTTATCAGAACCGCCGGTTTGCATGGGCTAGCAGTTAGCTTAGCCTGCCCCGCTTCCGCCTCCTGTCAGACCGCCCTCGGTGTTACCTCTTCGGGCGCAGCTCCGGGCAGGACCGTGGTCCCTGGGCCCACAGGATGCGCAAGACCAGGCTCCCCCAGCCGATCCAGCGCCAGCTCTCCCAGCCATCAAACGAAGACACAAACTTAGACGCAGACCTGGACTAAAACACTGCATGGACGGTGCAGGATGAGGCCACTGCGAACGTGAATTCGCACCACCATCTTCCCTCACCTCAAGCGGACCAAAACCGACAGAGCCTGTTTTAGGTCATCAGATTGTAGCCTGCACTTCGGTTATCTGTCTTTTGCTTGTGTGATCCCCATCTCCTCTCATTTGATCATGCTAATATGTTTTCTAGGTAGCCTATCTTATATGCATGGCTTAGTCTGTGTGCATGTTGGAGAAATTGATCAGACTGGAGACAAGTTGCAAGAGACATTTGCTCAGTTTAGTTTTGCTCTGGAGGGGCAAAGGACAAGGGACACTGTAGGGAGTTATTTAGCTGATTTTGAGAAACATGAAAGATTGTGCGGATGAGCCAGCAAATCCACTGAGGGCACAGTCACAGTATCAGAATGTTCTTTGTTAACTACAGACACCCTACATAAGCACAGTGTCAGAATTCAGTGCATACGCACACGCGTGCAATGCTACTTGATTAGCATCGATTCCCATTCATTGTGGATTATCATCATCGGCAGTCACTTGGGGACCGACCTCTCTCTGGGTCCATCTGGGTCCTCAGGTGGCCCGTAGAGGCCGATCCTGGAGCCGCATGATGGGAGGACGCCTGTGCGCGACAGCTTTTTATGTGGAGTGTCTGACGCACCTGCAGCCACCACACGGTCCTTGGAGGGGGCGACCAGAGTCCAGTGGCATGGAGAACCAGGACGATTGGGGACCACTCTCTGCTGCAGCCTTCATCCGCCTTCCCTGCCGTCGTGACCTGGAGACATCTTCCACCAGTCCCGCCATTGAGGTCTTTGTTGGATCGCGCCTCGTCTGGAACCCCCCCCCCCTTGGCCTATCCGCCTTGGGTGACCCTACCAGGAGCCAAGCTCCGGGCGGCACAGCTCTTGGGATCATTGGTACACGCAAGCTTCTCCACCAAGGCAAGGTGGAGATCCAGGAGAAACCTAACCATAACCTTAACCATAACAAATCCCTGCCTAACCCTAACCCTAATCTAACTTCACATCACCCCTTACCCCTAACCTGAACTAGGACGTTTGGCCTCACTAGGACCAGACTTTGGTCCCAGTTAGGACTACTGGTCCCAACAAGGCTAGTGTTTATACCGTAAAAGTTCTCTGAAAGGTAACAAAAATCCACACATCAACCCCCCCCTCCCTCCCTCCCTCCCTCCCTCTCTCTCTCACACACACTATTACTATTACTATTTAAACAGCACCTTTCAAAACAACGTTACAAGGTGCTTTACGATACAAGATAAAATAGTACACAGTCAAGATAAAAAACATAAGTAAACAAGAGTTTATTCATATAGTACCTTTTACATACAGATACAGAAAAAATAAACAACATACACATACAGTTATATACACATACAGTTATATACAGAAAAGTAGGAATTACAGCCCCATCACAGGGAAGGCAAGTCGGTCGAGATTGCTTCTGAGACGTTCTCTTAAAGCTGTTTACAGACTCCGCTTATCTAACGGGGGGCGGGGCTGTTCCAGAGGGACGGGGCCCTTACGGCAAAAGCACAGGCACCCTTGGATTTGCGGAGGGAGCGGGGTATAGATAAGAGACCCTGGTCGGAGGATCTGAGTGGCCTAGAGGTGGAGTGAGGACGCAAAAGTTGGAAAGTATATACAGGGGAAAGACAATGTAGGGCCTTATGTGTGATAAGCTGGGAGCCAATGAAGGGTGTGAGGATGGATGTGATGTGGGATCTAAGATTGGTATTGGTTAGCAGCCTGGCTGCAGCGTTTTGCATGAGCTGCAGGCGGGACAGGGCAGCTCTGCTGAAACAGGCGGGACAGGGCTGCTTGGCTGAAACAGGCAGGAGAGGGCTGCTTGGCTGAAACAGGCGGGACAGGGCTGCTTGACTGAAACAGGCAGGACAGGGCAGCTTGGCTGAAACAGGCGGGACAGGGCTGCTTGGCTGAAACAGGCAGGAGAGGGCTGCTTGGCTGAAACAGGCGGGACAGGGCTGCTTGGCTGAAACAGGCAGGAGAGGGCTGCTTGGCTGAAACAGGCGGGACAGGGCTGCTTGACTGAAACAGGCAGGACAGGGCAGCTTGGCTGAAACAGGCGGGACAGGGCAGCTTGGCTGAAACAGCCAGAACAGGGCAGCTTGGCTGAAACAGGTGGGACAGGGCAGCTTGGCTGAAACAGGCGGGACAGGGCAGCTTGGCTGAAACAGGCAGGACAGGGCAGCTTGGCTGAAACAAGCGGGACAGGGCTGCTTGGCTGAAACAGGCGGGACAGGGTAGCTTGACTGAAACAGGCAGGAGAGGGCAGCATGGCTGAAACAGGCGGGACAGGGCAGCTTGGCTGAAACAAGCGGGACAGGGCAGCTTGGCTGGAACAGGTGGGACAGGGCAGCTCTGCTGAAACAGGTGGGACAGGGCAGCTTGGCTGAAACAGCCAGAACAGGGCAGCTTGGCTGAAACAGCCAGAACAGGGCAGCTTGCTGAAACAGATGGGACAGGTCTGCTTTACTGAAACAGGCGGGACAGGTCAGCTTGGCTGAAACAGGCGGGACAGGGCTGCTTGGCTGAAACAGGCGGGACAGGGCAGCTTGGCTGAAACAGGCGGGACAGGGCAGCTTGGCTGAAACAGCCGGAACAGGGCAGCTTGGCTGAAACAGCCGGAACAGGGCAGCTTGGCTGAAACAGGCGGGACAGGGCAGCTTGGCTGAAACAGGCGGGACAGGGCAGCTTGGCTGAAACAGGCGGGACAGGGCAGCTTGGCTGAAACAGGTGGGACAGGGCTGTTTGACTGAAACAGGCGGAACAGGGCAGCTTGGCTGAAACAGGCGGGACAGGGCAGCTTGGCTGAAACAGGTGGGACAGGGCAGCTTGGCTGAAACAGGCGGTACAGGGCAGCTTGGCTGAAACAGCCAGAACAGGGCAGCTTGGCTGAAACAGCCGGGACAGGGCAGCTCTGCTAAAACAGACGGGACAGGGCAGCTTGGCTGAAACAGGCGGGACAGGGCAGCTCGGCTGAAACAGGCGGGCCAGGGCTGCTTGACTGAAACAGGCGGGACAGGGCTGCTTGGCTGAAGCAGGCGGGACAGGGCAGCTTGGCTGAAACAGGCGGGACAGGGCTGCTTGGCTGAAACAGGCGGGACAGGGCAGCTTGGCTGAAACAGGCGGGACAGGGCTGCTTGGCTGAAACAGGCGGGACAGGGTAGCTTGGCTGAAACAGGCGGGACAGGGCAGCTTGGCTGAAACAAGCGGGACAGGGCAGCTTGGCTGAAACAGGCGGGACAGGGCTGCTTGGCTGAAACAGGCGGGACAGGGTAGCTTGGCTGAAACAGGCGGGACAGGGCAGCTTGGCTGAAACAAGTGGGACAGGGCAGCTTGGCTGAAACAGGCGGGAGAGGGCAGCTTGGCTGAAACAGCTGGGACAGGGCAGCTTGGCTGAAACAGGCGGGACAGGGCAGCTTGTGTGAAACAGGCGGGACAGGGCAGCTTGGCTGAAACAGGCGGGCCAGGGCAGCTTGGCTGAAACAGGCGGGACAGGGCAGCTTGGCTGAAACAGGTGGGACAGGGCAGCTTGGCTGAAACAGGTGGGACAGGGCTGCTTGACTGAAACAGGCGGAACAGGGCAGCTTGGCTGAAACAGGCGGGACAGGGCAGCTTGGCTGAAACAGGCGGGACAGGGCAGCTTGGCTGAAACAGCCAGAACAGGGCAGCTTGGCTGAAACAGCCGGGACAGGGCAGCTCTGCTGAAACAGACGGGACAGTGCAGCTTGGCTGAAACAGGCGGGACAGGGCAGCTTGGCTGAAACAGGCGGGACAGGGCAGCTTGGCTGAAACAGGCGGGCCAGGGCTGCTTGACTGAAACAGGCGGGACAGGGCTGCTTGGCTGAAGCAGGCGGGACAGAGCAGCTTGGCTGAAACAGGCGGGACAGGGCTGCTTGGCTGAAACAGGCGGGACAGGGCAGCTTGGCTGAAACAGGCGGGACAGGGCTGCTTGGCTGAAACAGGCGGGACAGGGTAGCTTGGCTGAAACAGGCGGGACAGGGCAGCTTGGCTGAAACAGGTGGGACAGGGCTGCTTGACTGAAACAGGCGGAACAGGGCAGCTTGGCTGAAACAGGCGGGACAGGGCTGCTTGGCTGAAACAGGCGGGACAGGGCAGCTTGGCTGAAACAGGTGGGACAGGGCTGCTTGACTGAAACAGGCGGGACAGGGCTGCTTGGCTGAAACAGGCGGGACAGGGCAGCTTGGCTGAAACAGGCGGGACAGGGCAGCTTGTCTGAAACAGGCGGGACAGGGCAGCTTGGCTGAAACAGGCGGGACAGGGCAGCTTGGCTGAAACAGGTGGGACAGGGCAGCTTGGCTGAAACAGGTGGGACGGGGCTGCTTGACTGAAACAGGCGGGACAGGGCAGCTCTGCTGAAACAGGCGGGACAGGGCTGCTTGGCTGAAACAGGCGGGACAGGGCAGCTTGTCTGAAACAGGCGGGACAGGGCAGCTTGGCTGAAACAGGCGGGAGAGGGCAGCTTGGCTGAAACAGCTGGGACAGGGCAGCTTGGCTGAAACAGGCGGGACAGGGCAGCTTGTCTGAAACAGGCGGGACAGGGCAGCTTGGCTGAAACAGGCGGGACAGGGCAGCTTGGCTGAAACAGGCGGGACAGGGCAGCTTGGCTGAAACAGGTGGGACAGGGCAGCTTGGCTGAAACAGGTGGGACAGGGCTGCTTGACTGAAACAGGCGGAACAGGGCAGCTTGGCTGAAACAGGCGGGACAGGGCAGCTTGGCTGAAACAGGCGGAACAGGGCAGCTTGGCTGAAACAGGCAGAACAGGGCAGCTTGGCTGAAACAGCCAGAACAGGGCAGCTTGGCTGAAACAGCCGGGACAGGGCAGCTCTGCTGAAACAGACGGGACAGGGCAGCTTGGCTGAAACAGGCGGGACAGGGCAGCTTGGCTGAAACAGGCGGGACAGGGCAGCTTGGCTGAAACAGGCGGGCCAGGGCTGCTTGACTGAAACAGGCGGGACAGGGCTGCTTGGCTGAAGCAGGCGGGACAGGGCAGCTTGGCTGAAACAGGCGGGACAGGGCTGCTTGGCTGAAACAGGCGGGACAGGGCAGCTTGGCTGAAACAGGCGGGACAGGGCTGCTTGGCTGAAACAGGCGGGACAGGGTAGCTTGGCTGAAACAGGCGGGACAGGGCAGCTTGGCTGAAACAGGTGGGACAGGGCTGCTTGACTGAAACAGGCGGAACAGGGCAGCTTGGCTGAAACAGGCGGGACAGGGCTGCTTGGCTGAAACAGGCGGGACAGGGCAGCTTGGCTGAAACAGGTGGGACAGGGCTGCTTGACTGAAACAGGCGGGACAGGGCTGCTTGGCTGAAACAGGCGGGACAGGGCAGCTTGGCTGAAACAGGTGGGACAGGGCAGCTTGGCTGAAACAGGTGGGACAGGGCAGCTTGGCTGAAACAGGTGGGACAGGGCTGCTTGACTGAAACAGGCGGAACAGGGCAGCTTGGCTGAAACAGGCGGGACAGGGCTGCTTGGCTGAAACAGGCGGGACAGGGCAGCTTGGCTGAAACAGGTGGGACAGGGCTGCTTGACTGAAACAGGCGGGACAGGGCTGCTTGGCTGAAACAGGCGGGACAGGGCAGCTTGGCTGAAACAGGCGGGACAGGGCAGCTTGGCTGAAACAGGTGGGCCAGGGCTGCTTGACTGGAACAGGCGGGACAGGGCTGCTTGGCTGAAACAGGCGGGACAGGGCTGCTTGGCTGAAACAGGCGGGACAGGGCAGCTTGGCTGAAACAGGTGGGCCAGGGCTGCTGGGCTGAAACAGCTGGAACAGGGCAGCTTGGCTGAAACAGGCGGGACAGGGCAGCTTGGCTGAAACAGCTGGAACAGGGCAGCTTGGCTGAAACAGGCGGGACAGGGCAGCTTGGCTGAAACAGGCGGGACAGGGCTGCTTGACTGAAACAGGTGGGACAGGGCTACTTGACTGGATTAGAAATTCAAGACCTCTGGTTGATAGCATTGGTTTGAGTCTTGCGATGTTCCAGAGTTGAAACAGCAAATTCACACAAGCTTGTGTATGTCGACTGAACTTCAGATTTTGGTCAAAGAGTACACCCAGATTTCTTGACGAGGGTTTAACAAACTGAGACAAACTTATTAGGACCAATAAGGAGAACCCCAGTATTATTTGAATTGAGCTGAAGTAAATTGAGTGACGTCCATTCCTTAATAGCAGCCAAACAGTCATGAAGGGTACCAATCATAGCCATATCACTCGGCTGAACTGAGAAATACAGCGGCATGTCATCAGCGTAGCAGTGGTCAGAGATGCAGTTGAACTGGCTAACCAGATGACTAGAGGCAATATGTAGATTGAGAAAGGAATGGGATGAAGGACAGAACCCTGTGGGACTCCAGAGTATAGGGGCAGTTGAGGTCACAAAGTTTTCTATGACCACTTGAACCTTGCTGTTAGACAGACGGGAAGAGAGCCGACTGGGAGCAGAACCCGAGGTACCAGCCCACTTGTGTAAACGCTCAACCAAGATGGAGTGACGGATAGCATCAAAAGCAGCAGTTAAGTCCACCACCGGTACAGAATGTGTGCCATTGTCCGCTCGCATGAGGATTTCATTTGTCACCCTTACTGGTGCTGTTCTGTACTATGTTGGTTGTGAAAGCCGGATTGGAATCTATTGAAGATACTGTGTCCTTCACTGAGCTCAAGAAGCTGCCAGCAATGATTTTTTTTCTTTTTCTTTTTTTAAGGATTTTGGAGATGAATGGTCATTTTGAAATAGGTCTGTAGTTATTTGGGAGGGTTGGTCAAGGGCGAGTTTTTTTTTTTTTTTCAAAACTAATTTGGACACTCGCCACCTTAGAAGCACCGGGAACACAGCCAGAGGTGGGAGAAAGATTAATAATGTGGAGCAGGCTCCGTCCCAGGGTAGGCAGGACCCCTACATGGAATTGGGGGGGGGGGGGGGATTACATCTAAAGGACAAGAGGACAGGCGTAGTATATGGGGTACAGACTCAATGAGATTGTGAAGACAGATCAGGGAGAAATCAGACAAGAGAGTAGGACAGTAAACTGATGAATCGGAGGAAATATTAGCGACGTTATAATGACAGTGGATGTAATTGAGTTTGCCAACAAAGGAAAACAAACAAAAGAAGTTCCGTCTACTGGGGAGGAGGCCACTTCATGGATGCACAGGGTTTACAAGCCGGTCCGTGTCTTTAAACAGGAACCTCGGGTTGTCCCTAACTAGGCCTGTAAAGTAGTCAACCCTGGCCTCTCTAATGCTTCGGCTAGCATGCACAGCGGTTCTCTCAGGCGGAGGAGACGAGCCCTGAGTTTGGATTCCTTCCACCTGCGCTCCCCTCTTCTGACTCCCCCTCTCAGGTGATGCCTTTAATCCAGGAGCAAGAGCTCGCTGACGAAAAGGGGAGCTGTGGTATCGAGCTGTGGTATTACAATGACACAGAAGCAGAAGCTCCTCATGACTCAGTCCTGCAACAGCTAACTGCACTAACACACACACATACACACACACACACACACACACACACATACACACATACACACAAAGCCCATAGAAATGCATCCTCCTAAGCCCAGGGTGTGTGCACTCACGCCCGCCTGCACACACGTGAGTGATGTCTGAAGTCCGTCTGCCTCGAGCTCCTTGAGGCGTCCGCTGAAAACCCCAAACCTTCTTTCTGACCAGCTGTAATAAAAGAGCCAGCACCTTTTTATCTGCAGAGTGAGAAAGACAAGGATTCTGGTTTCAGCTCTGTTGTGAAAAATGTAGGAGGCCGAGACAGAAAGAGTAAGAAGTCCCCAAAAAGAGACAATGATTAAAAGAAAAGCTCGAGCAGCGGAGTGGGGTGGGGGGGGGGGCTCCTCCAAGGTATCACAAATAATAAAGGATAGAAAATAGAGAGCACAGAATTATTAGTAATCATAGAGACAGTAGTACATAAGATTATTATTTGCACGTTGTCAGACACACGTCATTAAGTAAGAACGGTGGTTTGGTTTTATGGAAATGGAAAGCCCCCCCCCCCCCCGGGAAGACCCTTTTGTACACACATACACACAAAATACACAAATCCATAATGCCAATGCAGCCTGAGGTGCTTGCATGGCTCTTACATCATCAGCATGTGGGGGTTCATACCTGGACCAGCCATGTCCAACATGTCTGCTGCACCCATCATCCTGCAGAACACGTTTAAGGAGTTATCAGATGTTGCTGCTGTCAGGCCAGGGCAGCTGAACTGCGGTGCTGTAAATCTGACTTTAACTAGCAAGTCTTACTTTAACTAGCAAGTCTTACTTTAACTAGTAAATCAAGTCTTACTTTAACTAGTAAATCAATTCTTACTTTAACTAGTAAATCAAGTCTTACTTTAACTAGTAAATCTGACTTTAACTAGTAAATCAAGTCTTACTTTAACTAGTAAATCTTACTTTAACTAGTAAATCAAGTCTTACTTTAACTAGCAAGTCTTACTTTAACTAGTAAATCAAGTCTTACTTTAACTAGTAAATCAAGTCTTACTTTAACTAGCGAGTCTTACTTTAACTAGTAAATCAAGTCTTACTTTAACTAGTAAATCTTACTTTAACTAGTAAATCAAGTCTTACTTTAACTAGCAAGTCTTACTTTAACTAGTAAATCAAGTCTTACTTTAACTAGCAAGTCTTACTTTAACTAGAAAGTCTTACTTTAACTAGTAAATCAAGTCTTACTTTAACTACTAAATCTTACTTTAACTAGTAAATCAAGTCTTACTTTAACTACTAAATCTTACTTTAACTAGAAAGTCTTACTTTAAGTAGTAAATCAAGTCTTACTTTAACTAGTAAATCTTACTTTAACTAGTAAATCAAGTCTTACTTTAACTACTAAATCTTACTTTAACTAGTAAATCAAGTCTTACTTTAACTAGTAAATCTTACTCTAACTAGCGAGTCTTACTTTAACTAGTAAATCAAGTCTTACTTTAACTAGTAAATCTGACTTTAACTAGCAAGTCTTACTTTGACTAGCAAGTCTTACTTTAACTAGTAAATCAAGTCTTACTTTAACTAGCGAGTCTTACTTTAACTAGTCAATCAAGTCTTACTTTAACTAGTAAATCAAGTCTTACTTTAACTAGTAAATATTACTTTAACTAGTAAATCAAGTCTTACTTTAACTACTAAATCAAGTCTTACTTTGACTAGCAAGTCTTACTTTAACTAGTAAATCAAGTCTTACTTTAACTAGCAAGTCTTACTTCAACTAGTAAATCAAGTCTTATTTTAACTAGCAAGTCTTGCTTTAACTAGTAAATCAAGTCTTACTTTAACTAGCAAGTCTTACTTTAACTAGTAAATCAAGTCTTACTTTAACTAGTAAATCTGACTTTAACTAGTAAATCAAGTCTTACTTTAACTAGTAAATCTTACTTTAACTAGCGAGTCTTACTTTAACTAGTAAATCAAGTCTTACTTTAACTAGTAAATCTGACTTTAACTAGCAAGTCTTACTTTAACTAGTAAATCTTACTCTAACTAGCGAGTCTTACTTTAACTAGTAAATCAAGTCTTACTTTAACTAGTAAATCAAGTCTTACTTTAACTAGTAAATCAAGTCTTACTTTAACTAGCGAGTCTTACTTTAACTAGTAAATCAAGTCTTACTTTAACTAGTAAATCTTACTTTAACTAGTAAATCAAGTCTTACTTTAACTAGCAAGTCTTACTTTAACTAGTAAATCAAGTCTTACTTTAACTAGCAAGTCTTACTTTAACTAGAAAGTCTTACTTTAACTAGTAAATCAAGTCTTACTTTAACTACTAAATCTTACTTTAACTAGTAAATCAAGTCTTACTTTAACTACTAAATCTTACTTTAACTAGAAAGTCTTACTTTAAGTAGTAAATCAAGTCTTACTTTAACTAGTAAATCTTACTTTAACTAGTAAATCAAGTCTTACTTTAACTACTAAATCTTACTTTAACTAGTAAATCAAGTCTTACTTTAACTAGTAAATCTTACTCTAACTAGCGAGTCTTACTTTAACTAGTAAATCAAGTCTTACTTTAACTAGTAAATCTGACTTTAACTAGCAAGTCTTACTTTGACTAGCAAGTCTTACTTTAACTAGTAAATCAAGTCTTACTTTAACTAGCGAGTCTTACTTTAACTAGTCAATCAAGTCTTACTTTAACTAGTAAATCAAGTCTTACTTTAACTAGTAAATATTACTTTAACTAGTAAATCAAGTCTTACTTTAACTACTAAATCAAGTCTTACTTTGACTAGCAAGTCTTACTTTAACTAGTAAATCAAGTCTTACTTTAACTAGCAAGTCTTACTTCAACTAGTAAATCAAGTCTTATTTTAACTAGCAAGTCTTGCTTTAACTAGTAAATCAAGTCTTACTTTAACTAGCAAGTCTTACTTTAACTAGTAAATCAAGTCTTACTTTAACTAGTAAATCTGACTTTAACTAGTAAATCAAGTCTTACTTTAACTAGTAAATCTTACTTTAACTAGCGAGTCTTACTTTAACTAGTAAATCAAGTCTTACTTTAACTAGTAAATCTGACTTTAACTAGCAAGTCTTACTTTAACTAGTAAATCTTACTCTAACTAGCGAGTCTTACTTTAACTAGTAAATCAAGTCTTACTTTAACTAGTAAATCTGACTTTAACTAGCAAGTCTTACTTTGACTAGCAAGTCTTACTTTAACTAGTAAATGAAGTCTTACTTTAACTAGCGAGTCTTACTTTAACTAGTAAATCAAGTCTTACTTTAACTAGTAAATCAAGTCTTACTTTAACTAGTAAATATTACTTTAACTAGTAAATCAAGTCTTACTTTAACTACTAAATCAAGTCTTACTTTGACTAGCAAGTCTTACTTTAACTAGTAAATCAAGTCTTACTTTAACTAGCAAGTCTTACTTCAACTAGTAAATCAAGTCTTATTTTAACTAGCCAGTCTTACTTTAACTAGTAAATCAAGTCTTACTTTAACTAGCAAGTCTTACTTTAACTAGTAAATCAAGTCTTACTTTAACTAGCGAGTCTTACTTTAACTAGTAAATCAAGTCTTACTTTAACTAGCGAGTCTTACTTTAACTAGTAAATCAAGTCTTACTTTAAGTAGTAAATCAAGTCTTACTTTAACTAGTAAATATTACTTTAACTAGTAAATCGTCTTACTTTAAGTAGTAAATTAAGTCTTACTTTAACTAGCAAGTCTTACTTTAACTAGTAAATCAAGTCTTACTTTAACTAGCAAGTCTTACTTTAACTAGTAAATCAAGTCTTACTTTAACTAGCAAGTCTTACTTTAACTAGTAAATCAAGTCTTACTTTAACTAGCAAGTCTTACTTTAACTAGTAAATCAAGTCTTACTTTAACTAGTAAATCTGACTTTACTAGTAAATCAAGTCTTACTTTAACTAGTAAATCTTACTTTAACTAGCGAGTCTTACTTTAACTAGTAAATCAAGTCTTACTTTAACTAGTAAATCTGACTTTAACTAGCAAGTCTTACTTTAACTAGCAAGTCTTACTTTAACTAGTAAATCAAGTCTTACTTTAACTAGCGAGTCTTACTTTAACTAGTAAATCAAGTCTTACTTTAACTAGCGAGTCTTACTTTAACTAGTAAATCAAGTCTTACTTTAACTAGTAAATCAAGTCTTACTTTAACTAGTAAATATTACTTTAACTAGTAAATCGTCTTACTTTAACTAGTAAATCAAGTCTTACTTTAACTAGCAAGTCTTACTTTAACTAGTAAATCAAGTCTTACTTTAACTAGCAAGTCTTACTTTAACTAGTAAATCAAGTCGTACTTTAACTAGCAAGTCTTACTTTAACTAGTAAATCAAGTCTTACTTTAACTAGCAAGTCTTACTTTAACTAGTAAATCAAGTCTCACTTTAACTAGTAAATCTGACTTTAACTAGTAAATCAAGTCTTACTTTAACTAGTAAATCTTACTTTAACTAGCAAGTCTTAAACGAGAGGAGGCAAATCTGTCTATTGCTTATTTTCTTTTCTGTATTCCTCTTGCGATCCGTAACACTTAGTAACAGACGGGACTATATTCTGGGAAGACCATCACCTCTCAGTTATCTAGAGCAGCGTTTCCCAACCCAGTCCTCAAGGACCCCCTATCCTGCAGGTTTTCTTTGCAACCCTGAATAGGTACCTGTCTCTAGTTATTCAACCAATCAGCAGGGAATTGTGTCAGATGTTGCACACCTTGCATAATTAAGTGCTGTGAGATGATTGGTTGGGTAAGTACAAGCAGGCCTACCTATGCAGGGTTACAATGGAAATCTGCAGGGTAGGGGGTCCTTGAGGACTGGGTTGGGAAACGCTGATCTAGAGGACTATCCAGTAGGATATCCGAACCTGGTTGTTCTTGTTGTCATGGTTGTTGTTCTGGCTTGATAAAATATGATTGGAAGAAAATTGTCTGATACAGTCCTGACAGAAATGTCCCTCTGAGGGCGTCCGGGTAGCGTGGCGGTCGATTCCGTTGCCTACCAACACAGGGATCACCGGTTCGAATCCCCGCGTTACCTCCGGCTTGGTCGGGCGTCCCTACAGACACAATTGGCCGTGTCTGCGGCTGAGAAGCTGGGTGTGGGTATGTGTCCTGGTCGCTGCACCAGCGCCTCCTCTGGTCGGTCGGGGCGCCTGTTCTTGGGGGGGAAGGGGAACTAGGGGGAATAGCGTGATCCTCCCACGCGCTACATCTCCTCACTGTCAGGTGAAAAGAAGCGGCTGGTGACTCCACGTGTATCAGCGGAGGCAGATAGGAGGTAGGAGGTGATCTGCAGGCCTCCCCCGATCGGCAGAGGGGGTGGAGCAGCGACTGGGAGGGCTCAGAAGAGTGGGGCCAAGTAGATCCGGGGAGGGGGAGGGGGGGCACAAAAAAATGTCCCTCTGTTCATAAGGTTTCCTCTCTCGTTACTTTGTACTTCAGAATTCAACCCAGTTTAGCACAACAAGGTTTGTCCGTAGCTGCTGAGGGTGGAGGAAACTACATCAGCAAGTAGTCCAAAGGGACATAATACACACTAGAGACTGACAAGGTAACTGTAGTGGAACACCTTCTAAAAGACCTACATAGTATAGCTTGCCACGGTGACCCAGTGGTTAGCGCTGTTGCCTCACAACAAGAAGGTGCTGGGTTCGAACCCCGGGCCGTCCCGGGCCGTCCCTCTGTGTGGAGTTTGCATGTTCTCCCCGTGTCTGCGTGGGTTTCCTCCGGGGGCTCCGGTTTCCTCCACCATCAAAAGGACATGCATGTTGGAGTTAACACTCCTGCCTGTGCCCCTGAGCAAGGCAGTGGACAGAAGAACTGGAGCTGGTCCCCGGGCGCTGCAGCTGCCCACTGCTGCGATACTGTATGGGATGGATTAAACGCAGATTCTTTGTAACGATTGTGTGAATGTCATTCAGCCAGATCAGATGAGTTGGCGGCATGGCTAATCCGATACTGGGCGCTAAACCAATCAGCACGGCCGTATCACATCAGCTTTGTTTCGTTGTGCTAATTTAGCAATTAAGAATAAAGCAAGCTGGCAGGCTTAGACCACCTTCCATCTAACGGGGCGTCCTTCTGTCTCTCCGGAGTGTGTCTAGTCTCTCGTCTCTCCTCCCGTGTGAGTGAATGGTGTGGTGTGAGTCTCCCCTGTGCGCATGTGCAGTCTGTCCTCCTGTGGGGTCTCCGTGGTGATGCTGGTCGCGTGGCTCAGGTCCTGGGCTGTTCTGGTGGCGTTATTGATCCCCGTGGGGAAATTCTCTCTCTGCGTTTGTTTAACCCGTCCTAGCTGTGTAGCTAGGAGCCGTGGGCAGCTGCAGCGCCCGGGGACCAACTCCAGTTCTTCCCATGCCTTGCTCAGGGGCACAGGCAGGAGTAAAAACCCTAACATGCATGTCTTTTTGGTGGTGGGGGATGTAGTGATATAACGCCATGTATATCCACTGGAACTACACTAGGTGTTATGTACTACCCGGACTGTTATTATGGTTACACCACTACCATGTATGGTTATTACGTCTGCCTACTGAGCCACGATTAAACCTGAGTTCTATAACCCGGTGTGGTCACTGATCCTCGACCAATACTACCCCAAGTATTACTTCAGGGGAAACCGGAGCACCCGGAGAAAACCCACTGAAGACACGGGGAGAACACGCAAACTCCACACAGAGGACGACCTGGGATGACCCCCCAGGTTGGACAACCCCGGGGTTCGAACCCACGACCTTGTTGCTGTGAGGCGACAGCGCTAACCACTGCGCCACCGTCATCATATATCTTGTCATTTCTATTGTGTAATGATGGCGGTGGACAGTGTGCGACCGTATTTCCTATGAAAGAAGAGCTCCACTGTCATTCAGCGCCAACCATGCTGGCCCAGTGGGTAGCGCTGTCGCCTTGCAGCAACAAGGTCCTGGGTTCGAACCCCAGGCCGTCCCGGGTCCTCTCTGTGTGCAGTTTGCATGTTCTCCCCTTGTCTGGGGTTCCTCCGGGTTTCCTCCTACCATCAAAAAGACATGCATATTAGGGTTGATACTCCTGTCTGTGCCCCTGAGCAAGGCAGTGGAAAGAAGAACTGGAGTTGGCCCCCGGGCACTGCAGCTGCCCACTGCTCCTGTACAACAGGATGGGTTGCATGCAGGAGAACAACGTGTTGTGAAAATACAAAGACCAAATAAAGCGGCTTTGTGGTTTGTCGTGGTATCAGCCTGAGCCTCTGGTAAAGTGGGTGACTGATACCGATGGTGACTGATACCGATGGTCCGAAGCATCAGGTCCACCAGGCCAGCTGAGTGGTTCTGAGCTTCCCAGTGCGCTGGAACTGATGCTCCGCTTCCGTCCCCGTTCCCCCGTGTGCTCCATACCAGCAGGGTGGCCAGTAAGTCGTGCAGCATGCAGATGCAGCCTCTCGGTCTTGAAGCTAATAAAACCCCGGCCCTGCACCACCATGGTGGATGAAGGACACATCAGTCTTGGCGTGCTTAGTTTTGAGCCGCACAGAGCCAAAAAATAAATAAATAAACTTGACTGGGATTATTTGTCAGAGGTTTTGCCACCAGCCAAGCGGTGGCTCCAGAGTGCAGAGCAGGGCTGGCTGGCAGCAGTAGAAGGGGTCAGGGTACTGGTTTGTTGCTCCATCTGAACAACAGGAAGGAGGCAGAGCAGGGCTGGCTGGCAGCAGGAGAAGGGGTCAGGGTACTGGTTTGTTGCTCCATCTAAACAACAGGAAGGAGGCAGAACAGGGCTGGCTGGCAGCAGGAGAAGGGGTCAGGGTACTGGTTTCCTGCTCCATCTAAACAACAGGAAGGAGGCAGAACAGGGCTGGCTGGCAGCAGTAGAAGGGGTCAGGGTACTGGTTTGTTGCTCCATCTGAACAACAGGAAGGAGGCAGAGCAGGGCTGGCTGGCAGCAGGAGAAGGGGTCAGGGTACTGGTTTCCTGCTCCATCTGAACAACAGGAAGGAGGCAGAACAGGGCTGGCTGGCAGCAGGAGAAGGGGTCAGGGTACTGGTTTGCTGCTCCATCTGAACAACAGAAAGGAGGCAGAGCAGGGCTGGCTGGCAGCAGGAGAAGGGGTCAGGGTACTGGTTTGCTGCTCCATCTGAACAACAGGAAGGAGGCAGAGCAGGGCTGGCTGGCAGCAGGAGAAGGGGTCAGGGTACTGGTTTCCTGCTCCATCTGAACAACAGGAAGGAGGCAGAGCAGGGCTGGCTGGCAGCAGGAGAAGGGGTCAGGGTACTGGTTTGCTGCTCCATCTGAACAACAGGAAGGAGGCAGAGCAGGGCTGGCTGGCAGCAGTAGAAGGGGTCAGGGTACTGGTTTCCTGCTCCATCTGAACAACAGGAAGGAGGCAGAACAGGGCTGGCTGGCAGCAGTAGAAGGGGTCAGGGTACTGGTTTCCTGCTCCATCTGAACAACAGGAAGGAGGCAGAGCAGGGCTGGCTGGCAGCAGTAGAAGGGGTCAGGGTACTGGTTTGTTGCTCCATCTGAACAACAGGAAGGAGGCAGAGCAGGGCTGGCTGGCAGCAGGAGAAGGGGTCAGGGTACTGGTTTCCTGCTCCATCTAAACAACAGGAAGGAGGCAGAGCAGGGCTGGCTGGCAGCAGTAGAAGGGGTCAGGGTACTGGTTTGCTGCTCCATCTGAACAATAGGAAGGAGGCAGAGCAGGGCTGGCTGGCAGCAGTAGAAGGGGTCAGGGTACTGGTTTCCTGCTCCATCTGAACAACAGGAAGGAGGCAGAGCAGGGCTGGCTGGCAGCAGTAGAAGGGGTCAGGGTACTGGTTTCCTGCTCCATCTGAACAACAGGAAGGAGGCAGAGCAGGGCTGGCTGGCAGCAGTAGAAGGGGTCAGGGTACTGGTTTGTTGCTCCATCTAAACAACAGGAAGGAGGCAGAGCAGGGCTGGCTGGCAGCAGTAGAAGGGGTCAGGGTACTGGTTTGTTGCTCCATCTGAACAACAGGAAGGAGGCAGAGCAGGGCTGGCTGGCAGCAGGAGAAGGGGTCAGGGTACTGGTTTCCTGCTCCATCTAAACAACAGGAAGGAGGCAGAACAGGGCTGGCTGGCAGCAGGAGAAGGGGTCAGGGTACTGGTTTCCTGCTCCATCTAAACAACAGGAAGGAGGCAGAGCAGGGCTGGCTGGCAGCAGGAGAAGGGGTCAGGGTACTGGTTTACTGCTCCATCTGAACAACAGGACGGAGGCAGAGCAGGGCTGGCTGGCAGCAGGAGAAGGGGTCAGGGTACTGGTTTGCTGCTCCATCTGAACAACAGGAAGGAGGCAGAGCAGGGCTGGCTGGCAGCAGGAGAAGGGGTCAGGGTACTGGTTTGTTGCTCCATCTGAACAACAGGAAGGAGGCAGAACAGGGCTGGCTGGCAGCAGGAGAAGGGGTCAGGGTACTGGTTTGCTGCTCCATCTGAACAACAGAAAGGAGGCAGAGCAGGGCTGGCTGGCAGCAGGAGAAGGGGTCAGGGTACTGGTTTGCTGCTCCATCTGAACAACAGGAAGGAGGCAGAGCAGGGCTGGCTGGCGGCAGGAGAAGGGGTCAGGGTACTGGTTTGCTGCTCCATCTGAACAACAGGACGGAGGCAGAGCAGGGCTGGCTGGCGGCAGGAGAAGGGGTCAGGGTACTGGTTTGCTGCTCCATCTGAACAACAGGAAGGAGGCAGAGCAGCGCAGCAGCACAGCAGCCAGGACACTCATTAGGAGCAGCACCGTTTCATCGTGGTGTTGTTCATTGTGTTTGGTTTTGTTTACACGAAAGCTGGGCTACATAGCAATCAATCAATCAATCAATCAAGTCAGATTTTTATTTGTATAGCACGTTTCATACAGACAAGTGTAACACAAAGTACATATGATGACTGATTTGACTCACTAGCTAAGAGTTGTGTTGACTCTTTGCCACTTTGACAGTAAAGTGTGGACATCAGGGGCTGACAGCTGTTCTCTGATCTTTAGATCTTTTTCACTTCCGGTGTGGGAAGATGGCGGCGCGAAATTACCCAGTACCCAGTAGCGTCCATGTGGTGTCTTTGTCCACGTCTGCGTCCAGGTTTGTTGTGTCTTGGTTTGACGGCTGGGAGAGCTGGCGCTGGATCGGCTGAGGGAGCCTGGTCTGCTGCGTCCGGTGGGCCCAGGGACCACGGTCCTGCCTGGAGCTGCGCCCGAACAGGTAACACCGAGGGCGGTCTGACAGGACGCGGAGGGGGGGCAGGCTAAGCTAACTGCTAGCCCATGCAGACCGGCGGTTCCTCCAGTCATCCTGGCTGGCGTTCGCTCGCTGCACAGTGGACTTTTTGGACCGTGTTGCACTGACTGGACTGTGTTGTTAACTGTTTGTGTTTTTTATTTGTTTGTTTCTTTGTTTGTTTGTTTGTTTGTTTTGTCCTCTGTTTCTGGTGGTGTCGTTTTTGGGAAATTTGGGATGTGTGTTGTTGTCTTTTGTGTCGCACTGCTATGGGCTGGCGGAACCGGAATATCGTTTGTGTGTGTGTGTGTGTGTGTGTGTGTGTGTGTGTGTGTGTGTGTGTGTGTGTGTGTGTGTGTGTGTGTTTGTGTGTGTGTTGCATTTCTCATTAATGTAAATGAGTGTTACACTTTCTGTGTCTCTGTGTGTTTAAAGTTCACAGAGAAGAGATCAGCTGTGATCAGGACCCCGTTAGTACTGTCTCTGCAGGACTCTCTGGATCTCCGCGTGTGTTTGGGTGTCTGGCCACGTGTCCGTCCGTCCGGCCGTCTGAATATTTTCCCCGGTGTGTGTTTTTCAGCGGGGGGGGGGGGGGAGGAGGGGGTCCGGGTGGTCTGTCGACTGGCTTGTCAGCACAGTGATACGATGACAGCTGCTGTCACCTTAGAGACCACTCACGTTGACATGTGGACACACACACACACACACACGCACACACACACACACACACACACACACACACACACACACACACACACACACACACACACACACACACACACACACACACACACACAGCTATTCACACCCACATACTGTACAACTGGGGAAACAGCCACATCCACCTTTCCACCAAACACACAAATACATAAACACACACACACACACACACGCACACACATTTAATTGTGTATTTAACAAACATAACTCACACTTTCGTCCAGAAAACCGCGGATTTGAGCGTGACCTTGGGGCTGGGAGAGCTTGGTCTGCTGCGTCCGGTGGGCCCAGGGGAGGGCGGTGTGACAGGACGCGGAAGCGGGGCAGGCTAAGCTAGCTGCTAGCCCATGCAGACCGGAAGTTCCGGCAGTCGTCCTGGCACCGTGACTTGGGCGTGTGTGTCCCTGTAGTTTCGGGATGTGTTGTTGTCTTTGTGTTGCGCTGCTGTTGGCGTCTCGTTTCATCTCATGTGCACAGCTGCATGAAGTGGGACGACAAATAAAGTGTTGCTGATTCCTGACGACGCGTTTTAACGTGCCAACAACACACGTAGACACGCAACCTGCTGCATGACGTCACACTAAACGGCATTAAAACGGAAGTTGCTACTGGAAGACACAACGACATACACGCGGCGTCCCACACTGAACAAGTGGACGAGTCACGCAGGGCGGTTCTGATCCAAAACACTGCTGCCAAGTCGGCTGTGTCTGATGGGTGACGCAGTGTCCAACCTCCCTGCCCCTCTGACCGGATGTAGGCTTGTCACCATGGTGACCAAATGAGACGAGAATGTATTGGCGAGGCTGGACCACGCGTCGTTCCAGATGTCTTGTGACAGGCACGTGGAACGTGAGTCACCTTCTTTTCACCTGACAGCGAGGGGTTTCACCAGGGGGGCGTGGCGCGTGGGAGGATCACGCTATTCCCCCCAGTCCCCCCCCATACAGATGCACCGACCGACCAGAGGAGGCGCTAGTGCAACGACCAGGACACATACCCACATCCGGCTTCCCACCCGCAGACACGGCCAACTGTGTCTGTAGGGACGCCCGACCAAGCCAGATGTAACACAGGGATTCGAACCGGCGATCCCCGTGTTGGTAGGCAACGGAATAGATAATACCCGGATGCCCCAAATAAGAACACTTCTCATTCAGAAGCTAGTTTTGGTCAAGTTTGCCTCAAGTAGCCTTCAAGAGTTTTAGCAAAGTTTACCTTCAGCCTTCCCTCGACCTTCGGGACAGCAGGACGGGCCAGGACGGAGAACGTTGGGGGTACAGACTTGTTTATAAATGGTTAAAAAGGTGTAAAAATATGCTACGTCGGGTCCAGACCCAGCTGCCTACTCAAAGGAATCAGCAGAATCTCAACACTCTCCCTGAACTTGGCAGGCAGTGAGAGAAGGCTGGTTATATGCCTGCAGGCTGCTGCATTTTAGATGAGCAGGAGTCCGCCAGTGTCTTTGGGCGGCGGAGTGCATCAGAGTAAGTTCCCTCTGCTCAAGGAGAAAACATGCACAAGTCTTTACGCACCGGGCAGTGACAACAATGATCTGACTTGCAGCTCCGATCCAGCGTGAAAACATGGTCCGGATCAAAGATGGCGCCGACGTGTCTGTACTGTTTACACTATAGGCCTAATGGACCTGCGCCTGTACTAATGATCCCAAGAGCTGTGCCGTCTGGAGCTCGGCTCCTGCTAGGGTCGCCCAAGGTGATAGGTCAAGGGGTTCCAGATGAAGCGCGAGCCAACAAAGACCTCAACGGAGGAACTGGCGGAAGATCGTCTCAAGGTCACAATGACAGAGAACGGCGGATGAAGGCTGCAACAGAGGGTGATCCCCAATCGTCTTGGTTCTCCAGGCCAAGGACCGTGTGGTGGCTGCAGGTACATCAGCCACTCCGTGTAAAAAGCTGTCACGTGCAGGCGTCCTAAAGGGCCGCCACGCTTCTCCACGAGTGACCGCCGATGGCGAGGCCTAAAGGGTGCAAAGCTGTGCTAACACGTCCTCTCGCTAAGGAAAGAGCCAAAACACATCCCAGTTGTATCTTCGCCAAGCACCGAAGCTATATCCCAGATTGCAGCCTTCATGTAACAACTAATGACACAATTAGTGGAGAAGCGCTCTAATTAGTAAAGGACACAGTGCAGCTGGGAAGCGCAGCGACAGTGGAGCTGCATGTTGTCGTGTCACATGAAAAGATGCGCTGTTCCCATGGTTGTAACGTGTCTGGGGGCAAAGTAAGAAGCAGAAAAGCACCAAGCCCAAGATGAGCCCAGTGGGACCCACGTGGAAGACCGCACATGATGCCGGGAAAAAGAGGGAAGACAACAGAGCCGATAAAATGAGACCTAGAAAAATCCCTGTCAACCCAGTCAAGCTGGCGAGACCTTTAATTAAAATAGTGTGATGCATATTATCACTTGTAGCAGAGCCATCCATCCATCCATCCATCCGTCCATCCATCCATCCATCCATCCATCCATCCATCCATCCGTCCATCCGTCCATCCGTCCATCATCCGAGCGGCTTATCCTGCTCTCAGGGTCGCGGGGATGCTGGAGCCTATCCCAGCAGGCATTGAGCGGCAGGCGGGGAGACACCCTGGACAGACCACCAGGCCATCACACAGGGCCGACACAAACACACGCGCACACACGCGCGCACCCACACACTCATTCATTCATTCATTCATTCATACCTGGGGCAATTTAGTACGGCCGATCCACCTGACCTCCATGTCTTTGGACTGTGGGAGGAAACCGGAGCCCCCCGAAGAAACCCACGCAGACACGGGGAGAACACACAAACTCCACACAGAGGACGACCCGGGGCGACCCACCAAGGCTGGACTACCCCGGGGCTCGAACCCAGGACCTTCTTGCTGTGAGGTGACCACGCTCACCACTGCGCCACCGTGCCACCCAGGGGAAGCCAGTGAAAGTGTATATATATACACTACCGTTCAAAAGTTTGGGATCACCCAAACAATTTTGTGTTTTCCATGAAAAGTCACACTTATTCACCACCATATGTTGTGAAATGAATAGAAAATAGAGTCAAGACATTGACAAGGTTAGAAATAATGATTTGTATTTGAAATAAGATTTTTTTTACATCAAACTTTGCTTTCGTCAAAGAATCCTCCATTTGCAGCAATTACAGCATTGCAGACCTTTGGCATTCTAGCTGTTAATTTGTTGAGGTAATCTGGAGAAATTGCACCCCACGCTTCCAGAAGCAGCTCCCACAAGTTGGATTGGTTGGATGGGCACTTCTTGCGTACCATACGGTCAAGCTGCTCCCACAACAGCTCAATGGGGTTCAGATCTGGTGACTGCGCTGGCCACTACATTACCGATAGAATACCAGCTGCCTGCTTCTGCTCTAAATAGTTCTTGCACAATTTGGAGGTGTGTTTAGGGTCATTGTCCTGTTGTAGGATGAAATTGGCTCCAATCAAGCGCTGTCCACTGGGTATGGCATGGCGTTGCAAAATGGAGCGATAGCCTTCCTTATTCAGAATCCCTTTTACCCTGTACAAATCTCCCACCTTACCAGCACCAAAGCAACCCCAGACCATCACATTACCTCCACCATGCTTAACAGATGGCGTCAGGCATTCTTCCAGCATCTTTTCATTTGTTCTGCGTCTCACAAACGTTCTTCTTTGTGATCCAAACACCTCAAACTTGGATTCATCCGTCCACAACACTTTTTTCCAGTCTTCCTCTGTCCAATGTCTGTGTTCTTTTGCCCATCTTAATCTTTTTCTTTTATTGGTCAGTCTCAGATATGGCTTTTTCTTTGCCACTCTGCCCTGAAGCCCAGAATCCTGCAGCCGCCTCTTCACTGTAGATGTTGACACTGGTGTTTTGCGGGTACTATTTAATGAAGATGCCAGTTGGGGACCTGTGAGGCGTCTGTTTCTCAAACTAGAGACTCTAATGTACTTATCTTCTTGCTCAGTTGTGCAACGCGGCCTCCCACTTCTTTTTCTACTCTGGTTAGAGCCTGTTTGTGCTGTCCTCTGAAGGGAGTAGTACACACCGGTGTAGGAAATCTTCAATTTCTTAGCAATTTCTCGCATGGAATAGCCTTCATTTCTAAGAACAAGAATAGACTGTCGAGTTTCAGATGAAAGTTCTCTTTTTCTGGCCATTTTGAGCGTTTAATTGACCCCACAAATGTGATGCTCCAGAAACTCAATCTGCTCAAAGGAAGGTCAGTTTTGTAGCTTCTGTAACGAGCTAAACTGTTTTCAGATGTGTGAACATGATTGCACAAGGGTTTTCTAATCATCAATTAGCCTTCTGAGCCAATGAGCAAACACATTGTACCATTAGAACACTGGAGTGATAGTTGCTTGAAATGGGCCTCTATACACCTATGTAGATATTGCACCAAAAACCAGACATTTGCAGCTAGAATAGTCATTTACCACATTAGCAATGTATAGAGTGTATTTCTTTAAAGTTAAGACTAGTTTAAAGTTATCTTCATTGAACAGTACAGTGCTTTTCCTTCAAAAATATGGACATTTCAATGTGATCCCAAACTTTTGAACGGTAGTGTATATATATATATATATACGTATATATACATACATACATACATACATACATACATACATACATACATACATACATACATACATACATACATACATACATACATATACATACATATATATATATATACTAGTACTGTTATAAGCCCAGAAGCCTGGCTGAAATTCATTATGGAAAATGCTGTCAGTAGTTTCTGCAGGAGTAGAGGAAGCCCTGATGTGCTCAGGCTAATCATCACATCCCATATCTCAACATGTGGGGGCGCCTTCTTTCATCCAGAACAGAGCTTTGAGTGAAAAATCGGTGACGAGTAAACTTTTGAGGTGCCACCGCAGAAACCCAAGGGACAACAGCAGATGTGTAACTTCGTCATCCCTCAACCGCAGTCGGGCAGGTCTGAGCCGGTCTGGTGTGGCGTGTGTGTCAAAAACACACGTGTCAACACAAAGCTTCTCCCAGGCAAGCCAACCCCACTTTCTCGTGGTTCAGACCGGTATCACTAGCGGGGCCACCTTCTCGTGGTTCAGACCGGTATCACTAGCGGGGCCACCTTCTCGTGGTTCAGACCGGTATCACTAGCGGGGCCACCTTGTCGTGGTTCAGACCGGTATCACTAGCGGGACCACCTTCTCGTGGTTCAGACCGGTATCACTAGCAGGGCCATCTTCTCGTGGTTCAGACCGGTATCACTAACGGGGGCCACCTTCTCGTGGTTCAGACCGGTATCACTAGCGGGGCCACCTTCTCGTGGTTCAGACCGGTATCACTAACGGGCCACGTTCTCGTGGTTCAGACCGGTATCACTAGCGGGGCCACCTTCTCGTGGTTCAGACCGGTATCACTAGCGGGGCCACCTTCTCGTGGTTCAGACCGGTATCACTAGCGGGGCCACCTTCTCGTGGTTCAGACCGGTATCACTAGCGGGGCCACCTTCTCATGGTTCAGACCGGTATCACTAGCGGGGCCACCTTCTCGTGGTTCAGACCGGTATCACTAATGGGGTCACCTTCTCGTGGTTCAGACCGGTATCACTAGCGGGGCCACCTTCTCGTGGTTTAGACCGGTATCACTAGCGGGGCCACCTTCTCATGGTTCAGACCGGTATCACTAACGGCCCACCTTCTCGTGGTTCAGACCGGTATCACTAGCGGGGCCACCTTCTCGTGGTTCAGACCGGTATCACTAACAGGCCACCTTCTCATGGTTCAGACCGGTATCACTAGCGGGGCCACCTTCTCGTGGTTTAGACCGGTATCACTAGCGGGGCCACCTTCTCATGGTTCAGACCGGTATCACTAACAGGGCCACCTTCTCATGGTTCAGACCGGTATCACTAGCGGGGCCATCTTCTCATGGTTCAGACCGGTATCACTAACGGGGCCACCTTCTCGTGGTTCAGACCGGTATCACTAGCGGGGCCACCTTCTCGTGGTTCAGACCGGTATCACTAGCGGGGCCACCTTCTCGTGGTTCAGACCGGTATCACTAACGGGGCTCTGGCTATGGGCGGCCCCCTGCTGGCTTGTGGGCTATTTAGCCAAAGGCTAAGAGCGGGCAAACCCCGACAGAAAACCTCCGGAGCAGTAACCCCCCTTAGACCAAATACTACGGCCCACTTGAGCGTGGACATGTCCTGGTAAGTGAGTCAAGGTTCCCCCAGTTATGGGTTAAATAACAAAACATACTGCCTTTCAGATACCCTGGGTGGGGGGGGGGGGCTATGGGACCACCAGACAGAAATTGTGTTCCGAAGGAGTTGCGACCTCGGTCTACTATCAGCAAATGACGAGCATGATATAAAGATATATAACCTACATACGATGGAAAGTCATGTCATGTAGCTAGGGAAGAGTCTACATGAGCGGTCTTAACGTCTCTTTGCTCGTACCCGTTCCATGAAGAAGCAGCACAGCACACGGAGCTTTGTACTGAGCATAACCTGCTTCTGTCCTACCAGTAACAACACATCAACATCAGGGATGGCTGAAGAAACTGCACGATGCGCTTGCAACTCAGCATACTTGCCCAGCTCCACGTATCCGTAAAAACACAAAACCTGGATTCAGTGCCTCTGCACATGGGCCCTGCGAAGACATACAACATCTGCCGTGAATGACGTATTCCTTAGTAAGCTTGCATTTTAGCAAAGTCTCTTGTTTATTCTGGACATAATACTGAGGGCGTCCGGCTAGCGTAGAGGTCTATTCCGTTGCCGACCAACACGGGGATCGCTGGTTCGAATCCCTGTGTCATCTCTGGCTTGGTTTGGCGTCCCTACAGACACAATTGGCCGTGTCTGCCGGTGGGAAGCCGGATGTGGGTATGTGTCCTGGTCGCTGCACTAGCGCCTCCTCTGGTTGGTCGGGGCGCCTGTTGGGGGGGAACTGGGGGGGAATAGCGTGAGCCTCCCACGCGCTACGTCCCCCTGGTGAAACTCCTCACTGTCAGGGGAAAAGAAGCGGCTGGCGACTCCACGTGTATCGGAGGAGACATGTTATGTATTCATCGCGACCTTCTTTCTGTCTGAATCTACTGTTGTATTTGGTGTCGCATCTTCTTGACCTTGCTGAGGCTTAACTGCCCACTGAAAACAGAAAATTAGTTTTTTAATTAATTCAAGAATTTAGTAGTGACTCGGACTAACACTCACATTCTACATTTTCCAGTCAGCAAACTCCAGACTGCTTAACGTTTACTCGCAGTGGTGGATCGCTAGACACATTCAGTATGTTTGTCCCTCTGACAGGAATCCATCTTATCAAACTGAACTATTGATGAAATGTCTTTGTGATATCAAAACGAGGATCATAGTTTAACTCTAAGCAATCAACATTATTTTCCCCTCTCAGCTCCGCAGCCCTAGTCATGCACCAACAAGTCCTCCAACCCGTGCGACCACATAGGTCGTTTGTTCCTACCCTCGAATTACGACCCACAGGAGCGTTTCCTAAATTAGCGCCCCTACCGGCGGCACCCGAGACACCAGATTGTCGTTTTTTTACACGACCGCTAGAGGGCGCTAACGTTAAAACGTAACTATAGGTCGTTATAAGCCGCTTGTACAAACGACCAATGGGGTTGTTTTTTGGTGGAGGACAGTCTCTCGTGCGCACACACTTCAAGAACAACGGGACACTGAAGACTCTCAACACCGCTGTGAATTCTGTGATCTTCAGTGTCTGAGATTTACATTTCATACTGGCTGACTGGTTACGTAACATGCAGTGGTCTCATGTGCACAAATTCTAACATCAAGCTGTTTCTATTTCTGCCACGGTGCAAACACTGCTCTGATCAATTCCAGACTTAATGGAAAGCCAAATCCATGATCAGACCGATTGTGAAATGTAAAACAGAAGCACGGGATGTGATGTGTATTCACGGGAGTGAATATCGTGTTAAATAGTGCTTCCAAAATGTGCCATCCTCTACCTGGGGGCACTCAGCTTTTTAAACGAGTCAGCTTCAGAGCCAACCCTCTCTCTTATCCGCGCTCTGATCCAGACCTCTTGTTCCAACCCTCTATTCAAATGTGCAGAGGGAGCTTCAAACCAGACGATGCTAAAGCTCTGATCTAGCGCCATTCTTAGAAACAAAGTGCTCCAAGCCCTGGGACCCTGTCGGTCTTTGAAGAAGGCAAGGTACAAGTTTGGGAGCACAATTTACCTCCATGATGCTTTGTTGGAGTTTTAGAGTCTGAATTAATGAGGAATTCACCTCCAATACAATCAGCCCATGCCAAGGCACCTGGACATCAATGGCCGCCTTGCCATCTGGTGGCCGCAGACCTGATCCAGCCCAGTCCACCAATCACGCAGCCCTCTTGCCACTAACGATTCGTGGCAGTTAATCCCATGGTTCACCTGCAACCACAACTGTGGTGTGGTAATGTTTCTTTTGCAGAGCGAGTTTAACGTCGTAATTTGGGCACCGTCCTCCACCAAAAAAAAAAGACCCCATAGGTCGTTTGTACAAGCAGCTTTTTACGACCTATAGTTACTTTTTAAAGTTAAGCGACCTCTAGCGGTCATGCAAATAACGTCTAAATAACGCGTAAATAAGTGTCTGCGAATGAGGACAACAGGTCTCAGTTAAGCAGAATGACGTATAAGGTGTAGAAATGTGCACGTGTAGCATGTCCTCATATAAGGCCGCGGGGTCTCGGGATTAAGCGACTTCCTCGCGGTCTTCCGTAATCATAACACGTGACTTTCCCTGTAACAATAAGAGAGCTCCTTCCATAAGCTGTCGTGAGAAGGAATATTAATAAAAGCAAAGTGTAATGTCACATAGCGGTTATAATGGCCACGCTAGCTGACTCTCTAACTTTTGGCTAACGTTAAATGACCTCTTATGACGTCATTCATAGGTAAACATACTTCCAATAGCAATCTTAGCTACTATACTAGACGGCGAAACAACACAAAAACGCACTGACTACATATTCTGTTGTTCTCACGTTGTTTTGGTCACTATTCACTGACGACGTACCTTCATTAGCCTGCATGTGAGGCGTTGTAAAAGGCGCCAGCTTAGGAAACGCTCCTGTGGGTCGTATCAGAGGGTAGGAACAAACGACCTATGTGGTCTTGTGGGTTGGAGGACTTGTGATTTGTGTTGTCCGTTCTCCTCCTAGTCGTTCTGCGTACAGTAATGAAAACATCAGCGTCAGTTTCAAGACCAGCTCACACTCATCACCTGCCTGAGGACATGGCCATCAGTTCCTCTGATTCCTCCAATCCCCCGCTCACCTTCTTCATTCAGTTATCTTAGGCAAGTGCTATGACTTTACTCTCGTCTGCTTTTGATTTCTCTCCGTTTCATCAATTCATGTCTCATGCAGTGTTGCACGTGTTCTTAGTTCATAAATCACCTCTTTGATAAGGTATTTTAAGGAAAGCTTAACTCGGACTTGAAGGACAATCTCAAGTCGAGGTGTTTTGTGCAACTGGGTCCTGCGCTTACTATGTGTGATTAGACTTCAGACAGTTGGAGCAACAACCACTGGCATGGTCGAACATTTCCTTAATGTTCTTATTCTGACTCTTAATTCTTACCGTTTATTAGCTCATTACATTGTTTTATTATACACATATATTTTTCACCTATTTAGCTAATAAATTATTAAATATATATCGGGCTGGGGGAGCATGGTCTGCCGCATCCAGTGGCCCCAGGGACCACGGCCCAGCCCGAAGCTCTGCCCGAAGAGGAACCCCGAGGGCAGTCTGACAGGACGCGGAAGCGGGGCAGGCTAAGCTAACTGCTAGCCCATGCATGGTGTTCGTTCTCCTGGACAGTGATTGGTGTTTGTTTTGGGGGGGGCGGGTATATGTGTTAAATTGGATATGTGTGTTCTTGTAGTTCCTCTAGTTTCTGGATTTGGGTTTTTGTCTTTGTGTTGCAGTGCTGTGGGGAGGGGGGTGGGGGTATGTCATTTCGTTTCGTTTCAAATGAAATGACAAATAAAGTGTTCCTGATTCCTGGTTGTGATAAACGACCCATGTGTATGTGTGTGTGGTTTGACTGTACTGCGTTGAAGTGATTGTTGTGTTAGCGGAACAGTTACACTCCTTTACTCTATGTGGCGCTGCAGTGTTTCATTTGGATGGAAGTAAACAGAGGGGACAAAACAACTGAAACTAGTTACGTCGACGTGTGACGTAAACAGCACAGATACTACGCGTTCTGATGACGTCATCGGGTCGACGTGGCTTTGGCGGAGGTTTTGATTGGAACGCTGAGAAGAATCATTTGTGAAACTCCGTTTTGATTCGCGCTTCGAGTCCGCCAAACCAGCCAGAGAGCTGGAGACTTCTGCCTTGGCTGTGATTGGCTCTGGCTCTGCCTCTGCCTTTCCTGTATGTCTGAGCTACATTACACGCCGGTACAGCCATCTGCCCCAGACATGAACCGGAAACAAGACGGGACAGTATGTCGTCCCTTTTAGGCTCATTAGCCAGCTAGTAGTAAAGATTTAGGACAGACTTTACACTTTCCCTAATTAACGGAAGGTGCGTTTGATTTCTCCCCCCGCCCCCCCTTTTTTTTCTCCCCAATTGCACCCGGCCAATTACCCCACCAAGCCATCCCGGTCTCTGCTCCACCCCCTCTGCCGATCCGGGGAGGGCTGCAGACTACCACATGCCTCCTCCCATACATGCGGAGTCACCAGCCGCTTCTTTTCACCTGACAGTGAGGAGTTTCACCGGGCGGGCGTAGCGCGTGGGAGGAGCAGAGTCTTACTCCTGAGGATGAAAAATGTTAAACAGCAATGCAAACTAGTTTAAAGCACAACATTCAAGAAGCACTTACAACATTATTTGGAGGGGTCCCAACTCCACCCAGTTGGCTCAGCTAAACATGAGACTGAGTGAGCGAGTCCGAATCCCGAGGCCTCACTTCTGAAATACCCTCAGCAGGAATTTGTTCTGACGCACTCGTGTAATAACAGCTTCCCACCCGCACACACGCCAGGTGTGTCTGTAGGGACGCCCGACCGAGCCGAAGGTAACACGGGGATTCGAACCTGCGATCCCCATGTTGGTAGGCAACGGAATAGACCTCTACGCTACCCGGACGCCCCCGCCAGCCGCTTCTTCCACTTGACGGCGAGGCGTTTCGCCGGGGGGATGTGGCACGTGGGAGGATCACGCTATTTCCCCCCAGTTCCCCCTTTCCCCAAACAGGCGCCCCGACCGACCAGAGGAGGCGCTAGTGCAGCGACCAGGACATACCCACATCCGGCTTCCCACCCGCAGACAAGGCCAATTGTGTATGTAGGGACACGGGGGTAACACGGGGTTTCGAACCGGCGATCCCCGTGTTGGTAGGCAACGGTATACGTAGACCGCCACGCCACCCGGACGCCCCTCATGTACTTCTGAACGTCTAACCCCCTGCTAGACCAAGCACAGGGGAGCTCTTTACACTCTTGCTCCGCATTCAGAGCTGAAGGCAAATGGTGCTGAAGCGCATTCTGTTCTGGCCCCAACGCCCCACCAACAGAGAGAGAGGGAGGGAGGGGGGGAGAGAGAGAGAGAGAGAGAGAGAGAGAGGGAGGGAGGGAGAGAGAGAGAGAGAGAGAGAGAGAGAGAGAGAGAGAGAGAGAGAGAGAGAGAGAGAGAGAGAGAGAGAGAGAGAGAGAGAGAGAGGGGGAGGGAGGGAGAGAGAGAGAGAGAGAGAGAGAGAGAGAGAGAGAGAGAGAGAGAGAGAGAGAGAGAGAGAGAGAGAGAGAGAGAGAGAGAGAGAGAGAGAGAGAGAGAGAGAGAGAGAGGGAGGGAGAGGGAGGGAGAGGGGAGGGAGGGAGGGAGACGGATGAAAAATGAAAGAGGAGCAGGAGTCCGAGCAGACACCAGGGACGAGATGAAAGCGGTGGCCTGAGGTTGTTTACCCAAATCATTAGGCAGTCACGGTGACCAGCCTGGCCAAGGTTGCGCTGGTCAGAGCCAGCAACTTCTCCTCTCCTCTCCTCCCCTCTCCTCCCCTCCCCTCTCCTCCCCTCTCCTCCCCTCTCCTCTCCTCCTCTTCCAGGCAGGGATGGAGAGAGGGAGCGGAGGGATACTCGGGCCGTGCTCACAAATGAGTCCCCATGCGGGCTCCCCGTCTCTTCTGCCGCCGTTTGTTTCTCATCTAGCTCCGTGTTATCTTTCGCTCCGCTTTTTTCCTCCTCCCCGGCTTTCAGCAAACTAAAGCCACAGAAGGCACACAAAGGAGGACACAGAGAGAGGGGGGGAGAGGGGGGGAGAGAGGGGGAGAGGGCAGATCAAAAGAGAGCAGATCTGGCTTGCAGATGGCTGGACAGTCAGCAGTTGTTGCGTCAGGGGCAGAGTAATAAGGCTGTTTAAACCCCTTTTTCAAGCTTTGCTCGAATCTAAAGATGACGTAATCACTCCTAACGATCCTCTGAAGCCCCCCCCCCCCCCGTCAGACCTCATCCTTCAGCCATGCAGGGACCGTCTCCAAACTTTAAGATGCCGTGAGACTTGCGAAGGCCACCGACCTCTGACGCTCTGGAAGATGCTCAGTCTTCTTCTTCTTGTCATCTCGCAGAAGTCAGAGTGGTTTTTCAGCGCGGCCTGTGCACTGGCGCCCCCTCCATCAGCCGGGCGCCTCGTCTCCTTGGAGAAGCGTCCTCTTCTGGTTCCCCCATCAGTGGTCATCCGTGTGAAAGAGCTGCAGCTGATGTCTTTGGTGCAGTGAAATAAGCGGTGACGGTTAGTTCGAGAGCAAAGGAGGCAGCAGGGACTCGGGATGGTTGAGAGAGGGGCAGATTACAGAGCATATGAGATTAAACGGGGGGAAGTTTGTTTGGGTGGAGTTTGAACTTGTGATCTGAGCCCGCAGCTTGAGTCTGAAACGATTAAACCCATAATAGGCAGGGCATGTCAACATAACCACGAGGGAAAACGTGAACTAGGACAAAATAAACATATTTTCAGACAACCGAGAAGGTCTTTCTGCGAGCCCAGGGGGTGTTGTAGGGGTTTGTCTGTTAGAGTGGGCCCCAAATTCATACTGTACACTAACACTATAGAGTATTCAATCATCATCATCGTCGTCGTCATCATCATCGTCATCATCATCATCGTCGTCGTCATCATCGGCGGTCACTCGGGGTGGAGCATGACCGTCCTCCCTCTGGGTCCCTCTGGGTCTTCAGGTGGGTGTAGAGGCCGATCCTGGAGCAGCATAATGGGGAGGACGCCTGCACGTGACAGCTTTTTACGTGGAGAGGCTGATGCTCCTGCAGCCACCACGCGGTCCTTGGCAGGAGGTGGCCAGAGTCCAGCGGCATGGAGGATCAAGACGACTGGGGACCACCCTCTGTTGCAGCCTTCATCCACCTTCACTGCCGGTGTGACCTGGAGACGTCTTCCACCAGTTCCGCTGGTAAGGTCTTTGTTAGCTCGCGCTTCGTCTGGAACCCCCCCCCTCCCCCTTGGGTGACCCTACCAGGAACCAAGCTCCGGACGGCACAGCTCTTGGGATCATTGGTACATGCAAGCTTCTACATCACCGCAGGGTGGCGATCCAGGAGATAAGTATTACTAATCTATACAGCACACTACTAATGTGACGGTTAGTATGTCAGAAATGATCCGTTTGGCTCTAACAGGAAATGATGACAACAGAACAGACTGAAACGAAAGAGATCAGCGGGGGGGGGGGGGTGGAGGAGCGACCGGGACGGCTCGCAAGACTGGGGTAAAAGGGGGCAAAATCCCAAAAAAAAAGAAAAAAAGAAAAGACAAGAAAAGAAAAGAATGCAGTTTGGAATTGTTGTGTTTTTTTCATTAATTATTATTTTTACCATCTCCTCTGAGACGGAAGAGACGCTCCCGTAGCGACAGTTGATTCTTTAACGTACCCCAATACTCAGGGGCGCGGGAAGAGGGGGGTGTTGAGGGTGCTGCAGCACCCCCTATCGCAGGGACAAGGAGCTGCAGGCAGGAGGAGCACCCCTACTGCTGCCTGCAATTTTGTTTTATTAAAACGATGTAATAAATCGTTTTGCTTTGGGGAAGAAAGCATGTTAACAATCAGAACGTGTCTGTTGGTTTTTAGTGATCACAGACCGACGGGTTCACGGCGGGGTCACTCGGGTGTTGATACAAACGCCCAGTCACGAGGCACTGATTGGCAAACGGCCGTCGGACGAGGTCGCTTAACAACATGGCGCAAAAACCAATCTTAGACCTTTTCAATTGTAAAAATGCGAAAACAGCCAGGACGAGCGAGGTAGAAGATGCTGCTGAAGCTGCAGCACCTGAGCCTACTTCTATACTGCCCCCACTGGCGACCACCAGGAGGACATTAGCAGTGTAGCTAGCGGGTCAGCGGCTGCTAACACCCAACAGCTAACGTTAGCAAACCCAGACCGGCAGGACTCAGCAGGCCCAGCAGACCGGCTGGACTCAGCAGGCCCAGCAGACCGGCAGGACTCAGCAGGCCCAGCAGACCGGCAGGACTCAGCAGGACTCGGCAGCTACATGGTCCAGGCCAGGCCGCCCGGCTAACGTGAGAGTGAGAAGATCTGACGAGCCTTGTCGGCCAGACCTGCGTGTTCCCGGGAGGAGACCTGGAACAGCTCCCTCCAGCGGCCATTTCAGAAAAGCTGGTTTAACAGGTGGGAATGGCTGCACCGTGTCACGGAGAGAGACGCCGTTCTTTGCTTCAGCTGCTGCTGATGAAGACACCACGACAGAAAGACAGATCCATTCACAGTAGGAGGCTTTTGTACCTGGCCTAAAGCCACCACAAAGTTTGGCCAGCAGGGGGCGACAGACACACATTCAGAACCAGTGAGGATGCTTCGCTCCACAACACTCCAGTGTCGGACAGTGCTGAGGAGCAACAACCCGCCAGACCTGCCTTAGACCCGGTATTTAGATCGACCAGACTCCTCGGCAGTGAAGGGCTTCCGTTCAGAGGCCATACTAATGGAGGTGGAGTGCTTTGGAAACTAATGATGGAGAGGACATATGAGTTGCTAATCCCGCGAGAGGCTACAGCGAAGAGACAGCTGGATGTCGGACACGATTCAAAATGAAATACTGGCAATATGTGCCCTTGCTCTCCAGAGAGGAGTCGTGTCCGAAGCGAGAGAGCATCATTTCTCTGGTCTACCTGCAGAAGCGACCACTGATTCAACTGGAGAAACGCGTTTTCCCGCATTAAAGATGTTTTTGTGCACTTGCATTTGCCATCTAACGGGGTTCTGCTTCGATGGCGCTGCTGATATGTCAGGCCGCATCTCAGGCGTGCGGGCGAAACTGGAAGAGCCGCGTCCAGATGCAGTCTATGTGCACTCCAGTAACCGTCCGCTAGATCTGCTGTTACAGGAAGTGGCGCGGGAAGGTGGCGTTGTTGCAGACACGCTACACTTTGTGCGGAATGTCTCAGTGGTGGTAGGGGAGTCCTCAGAGCGTAGGACGCTGTTCCGGTCTATGTTTGGTAGTGATGAGGTGGTCTGCAACTTGCTGTCATTATGCCATGTGCAGCCCTTTCGGAGACACGGAAGGTGTCGACGAGACAGTAAGGGGAGATACTCGGGCGACAACATCTGGTCTATATAAATAAGCTACAAAAGCAAGAACATACTGTGGCCTTTTGAGCTGTTGGGGCTCTTTTTGGACCGTGCGAGACCGCAGCCAGAACTCTCCAAAGTGAGAAGGCAAGTGCGAAGGGTCCACTGGTGTGGCTGCGCTACGACAGCGCATGCGTGCACTGCGAGAAGGTGGAGTTCTCCGGGAGATGACTGCCAAGGTGGAGGCGTGTGCAGAAAAAAAAACTATCTTCAAATGCCCCTTCCTCCACGAACCAGCAGAACCACCCCTGCCCGTCTAAGGGATGCAGAGAAGGCCGAGGCCATCGTGACGGATGTAGGAGAGCAGCAATGGCGGCGTGAGTTCTATGAGGCCTTGGATCTGGTGACAACCGAGTTAGATCGCCGATTCGACCCAAGAAGGACTGCAAGTCGCTGCCCTGAGAGAGCAGACTCTTATCAGTGCCGCAAAGGGAGCCTGCTCTGGGTGGATGAGGTCAATGCTGCAAAGCTCCACGATCAGATTGACAAACCTCGTGTACATCTGCAGCTCACGTGGATGGGTGAGCTCAGCTCAAGTCAGCTCAAGAGGTTGCTGGGTTTGTCGGAGCACTGCATCCTCAAACAAGGGAACTACTGGCAGAGGAGGAAAAGTTTATTGAACTTTGTCTATGTCTATCGGTCTCCGCCGCTTCCTCTGAACGGTCGTTCTCCACCCTTCACCGCCTCAGAACCTGGCTCCGGAACAATATGACCCAGAGATAGATGACTCACACAGCTGACCTCACTGCACGTCCACAGTGACGTTCTTGATCGGATGGACATTCAGCCACTGATCAAGAGATTTATCGACATCACACCAGACCGGAAGTCCACATTTGGACTCTTCGAATAGGTAGGACTCACATGCATTGTTATTCATTTGTGGGTTTTGCTGCCGCCGTGCAGAATGTGTGTAATAGTCAGTGTCATGTTTGTAGTGGGTTGTGTAGTATGTAGCCAGGAGTGGGCAGTGCTATGAGCTGAGCGGCATACTTTAACCTGACATTCATAACAACTGGCAGGAAAGGCAAGTTCACACTATTGCTACTGCACCAGTTGGTGACTGGTGTAGGCCTAACGGATATCCGGTGTCTGTGTTAACGGCATGTTTCGGCTGGCAGTGTTGACGTGAAAAAGAGGCGTTTGTGTGCGTAACCGATATGGACCCATTGGAACTCTGGTGTGTCACATGACGGGCATGCGTGTGTGTCATGTGATTGGCCGAGTGTCTGTTTACATGACAGCTTCCGGGAACAGCTTCCCTTCCTTTCACCTCTCACCGGACTGTAAACGCCAACACGTTGTTGGTCAAATATTGAACCTTGTGGAGTTAGAAAACAACGAGACAGGAGACGTGAGAGTAGACGTAGTCGAGGTAGTTTACTAGCTCCAACTTAGCACGTCGTACATTCGACAACGACGCTGAACTGAACTCTCACCCGGAAGCGGAAGTGCATTATCCGACCCCTCGCCTCTTCCCTTAAAGGTACACCGTCCTCTTAGGTGAATGTCTCTCGTTATATAGATGTGGGTCACCACAACCTCACGTCTTTGTAGTGTGTATGTGTGTGTGTGCGCATGCGCGGCGCGCGTGCTTAGTTATACTGTACGAGTGCACCGGGGTCCGTAGTTGTGCCACCGTGCGTGTGAGCGTGTGTGAGGGAGAGACTGAGAGAGGGGGGAGGGGGGGGCAGATAAATACTAGCCTAGCTGGAGAGCACCTCAGCACCCCCACACCATTAAGGGTTGACATGCTGCTTGGCCTCGGGTGGCGTCAACATCCGCCATTTAAAAAAAAGAAAAAAATTCTCGCGCCTCCATTTTCGAGAAGCACTGCATTGTGGGAAAATAGCGCCCACCAGCGGCGCAGAAACATCGTGCGCGTGTTGATTGTGTCAGTTTTCCAGCGTGAACACTCAGAACTCAGCTAGAACTGGAATGTGGTTTGCGTCTGGACCACTGGGATAGTTTCCCTCTGCAGGGGATACCGTTTTGTTTTGCAGTGACCACGCCCCCTCCCCTTTTAAACAGCCCAGGTTAAAGCATGGATACAGTGTACATGGCGCCCCCTAGCGAACTGTTCTCTGCTGCTGCCTTTGATGTGCAGATGACATTTTAATTCTCAGTTTGGCAAAACCACCGGTTAGGTCTGTTAGTCCAGGACACATCAAAGTACTTAAAGGGGGATAAAAGTAAAACTTCAATGATTTTATTTTTTTTGGCCTCTAATCCCACCTGTGTCTCGTGAGGTGTTAAGTTACCATGGAAATGTTCAGCTGTAAAGCAGTTTGGAGTTTTACAGCGGCGCAGCAAAAGTGGTCGCCAGGATAAAGATGATCAGGGACGCAAAATGAAGGATGTGAAAATGTCCTGACGGAAAACATTTCAACGTGCTTGGGTGAACCATGAACAGCGGCGTCGGAGTGGGGGAGTGGGGGGGGCCACCAGGGACCAGAAAGGGGGGGGGGGTCGGGAGGCCTGGGATTAAACGTTGGTTTTGGTTTGCAAATGTTTATTTCTAACTAATTAGTGTCCTAACTTCAGTTAAAACTGGCTCAATACATCAGTTGATGGACTTAAAGACAATAGTGAAGGCTCTCTGAGGCCCCTCTCACCCCTCTCTGAGGCCCCTCTCACCCCTCTCTGAGGCCCCTCTCACCCCTCTCTGAGGGCTCTCTCTCCCCTCTCTGAGGCCCTTCTCACCCCTCTCTGAGGCCTCTCTCACCCCTCTCTGAGGCCCTTCTCACCCCTCTCTGAGGCCTCTCTCACCCCTCTCTGAGGCCCCTCTCACCTCTCTGAGGCCCCTCTCACCTCTCTCTGATGCCCCTCTCGCCCCTCTCTGAGGCCCCTCTCACCTCTCTGAGGCCTCTCTCACCTCTCTCTGAGGCCCTTCTCACCCCTCTCTGAGGCCCCTCTCACCCCTCTCTGAGGCCCCTCTCACCTCTCTGAGGCCCCTCTCACCTCTCTCTGATGCCCCTCTCACCCCTCTCTGAGGCCCTTCTCACCTCTCTGAGGCCCCTCTCACACCTCTCTGAGGCCCCTCTCACCCCTCTCTGAGGCCCTTCTCACCCCTCTCTGAGGCCCCTCTCACCCCTCTCTGAGGCCCTTCTCACCCCTCTCTGAGGCCCTTCTCACCCCTCTCTGAGGCCCCTCTCACCCCTCTCTGAGGCCCCTCTCACCCCTCTCTGATGCCCCTCTCACCCCTCTCTGAGGCCCCTCTCACCTCTCTGAGGCCTCTCTCACCTCTCTCTGAGGCCCTTCTCACCCCTCTCTGAGGCCCCTCTCACCCCTCTCTGAGGCCCCTCTCACCTCTCTCTGAGGCCCTTCTCACCCCTCTCTGAGGCCCCTCTCACCCCTCTCTGAGGCCCCTCTCACCTCTCTGAGGCCCCTCTCACCCCTCTCTGATGCCCCTCTCACCCCTCTCTGAGGCCCCTCTCACCTCTCTGAGGCCTCTCTCACCTCTCTCTGAGGCCCTTCTCACCCCTCTCTGAGGCCCCTCTCACCCCTCTCTGAGGCCCCTCTCACCTCTCTGAGGCCCCTCTCACCTCTCTCTGAGGCCCTTCTCACCCCTCTCTGAGGCCCCTCTCACCCCTCTCTGAGGCCCTTCTCACGTCTCTCTGATGCCCCTCTCACCCCTCTCTGAGGCCCCTCTCACCCCTCTCTGAGGCCCCTCTCACCTCTCTGAGGCCCCTCTCACCCCTCTCTGAGGCCCCTCTCACCTCTCTGATGCCCCTCTCACCTCTCTCTGAGGCCCTTCTCACCCCTCTCTGAGGCCCCTCTCACCCCTCTCTGAGGCCCTTCTCACCTCTCTCTGATGCCCCTCTCACCCCTCTCTGATGCCCCTCTCGCCCCTCTCTGAGGCCCTTCTCACCCCTCTCTGATGCCCCTCTCACCCCTCTCTGAGGCCCCTCTCACCCCTCTCTGATGCCCCTCTCGCCCCTCTCTGAGGCCCCTCTCACCTCTCTCTGAGGCCCCTTTCACCCCTCTCTAAGGCCCCTCTCACCCCTCTCTGAGGCCCCTCTCACCTCTCTCTGAGGCCCCTCTCACCCCTCTCTGATGCCCCTCTCGCCCAGGCCCCTTTCACCCCTCTCTGAGGCCCCTCTCACCCCTCTCTGATGCCCCTCTCGCCCCTCTCTGAGGCCCCTCTCACCCCTCTCTGATGCCCCTCTCACCCCTCTCTGATGCCCCTCTCGCCCCTCTCTGAGGCCCCTCTCACCTCTCTCTGAGGCCCCTTTCACCCCTCTCTAAGGCCCCTCTCACCCCTCTCTGAGGCCCCTCTCACCTCTCTCTGAGGCCCCTCTCACCCCTCTCTGATGCCCCTCTCGCCCAGGCCCCTTTCACCCCTCTCTGATGGCCTTCTCACCCCTCTCTCATGCCCCTCTCGCCCCTCTCTGAGGCCCCTCTCACCTCACTCTGAGGCCCCTCTCGCCCCTCTCTGATGCCCCTCTCGCCCAGGCCCCTTTCACCCCTCTCTGAGGCCCCTCTCACCCCTCTCTGATGCCCCTCTCGCCCCTCTCTGAGGCCCCTCACCCCTCTCTGAGGCCCCTCTCACCTCTCTCTGAGGCCCCTCTCACCCCTTTCTGATGCCCCTCTCGCCCCTCTCACCCCTCTCTGATAACCCTCTTGCCCCTCTCTGAGGCCCCTCTCACCTCTCTCTGAGGCCCCTCTCACCCCTCTCTGATGCCCCTCTCACCCAGGCCCCTTTCACCCCTCTCTGATGCCCCTCTCGCCCCTCTCTGAGGCCCCTCTCTGATGCCCCTCTTGCCCCTCTCTGAGGCCCCTCTCACCTCTCTCTGAGGCCCCTCTCGCCCCTCTCTGATGCCCCTCTCGCCCAGGCCCCTTTCACCCCTCTCTGAGGCCCCTCTCACCCCTCTCTGATGCCCCTCTCGCCCCTCTCTGAGGCCCCTCACCCCTCTCTGAGGCCCCTCTCACCTCTCTCTGAGGCCCCTCTCACCCCTTTCTGATGCCCCTCTCGCCCCTCTCACCCCTCTCTGATAACCCTCTTGCCCCTCTCTGAGGCCCCTCTCACCTCTCTCTGAGGCCCCTCTCACCCCTCTCTGATGCCCCTCTCACCCAGGCCCCTTTCACCCCTCTCTGATGCCCCTCTCGCCCCTCTCTGAGGCCCCTCTCTGATGCCCCTCTTGCCCCTCTCTGAGGCCCCTCTCACCCCTCTCTGAGGCCCCTCTCACCCCTCTCTGATGCCCCTCTCGCGCCTCTCTGATGCCCCTCTCGCCCCTCTCTGAGGCCCCTCTCACCCCTCTCTGAGGCCCCTCTCACCCCTCTCTGATGCCCCTCTCGCCCCTCTCTGATGCCCCTCTCGCCCCTCTCTGATGCCCCTCTCACCCCTCTCTGAGGCCCCTCTCACCTCTCTCTGAGGCCCCTCTCGCCCCTCTCTGATGCCCCTCTCGCCCAGGCCCCTTTCACCCCTCTCTGAGGCCCCTCTCACCCCTCTCTGATGCCCCTCTCGCCCCTCTCTGAGGCCCCTCACCCCTCTCTGAGGCCCCTCTCACCTCTCTCTGAGGCCCCTCTCACCCCTTTCTGATGCCCCTCTCGCCCCTCTCACCCCTCTCTGATAACCCTCTTGCCCCTCTCTGAGGCCCCTCTCACCTCTCTCTGAGGCCCCTCTCACCCCTCTCTGATGCCCCTCTCACCCAGGCCCCTTTCACCCCTCTCTGATGCCCCTCTCGCCCCTCTCTGAGGCCCCTCTCTGATGCCCCTCTTGCCCCTCTCTGAGGCCCCTCTCACCCCTCTCTGAGGCCCCTCTCACCCCTCTCTGATGCCCCTCTCGCGCCTCTCTGATGCCCCTCTCGCCCCTCTCTGAGGCCCCTCTCACCCCTCTCTGAGGCCCCTCTCACCCCTCTCTGATGCCCCTCTCGCCCCTCTCTGATGCCCCTCTCGCCCCTCTCTGATGCCCCTCTCACCCCTCTCTGAGGCCCCTCTCGCCCCTCTCTGAGGCCCCTCTCACCCAGGCCCCTTTCACCCCTCTCTGATGCCCCTCTCACCCCTCTTTGATGCCCCTCTCGCCCCTCTCTGATGCCCCTCTCACCCATCTCTGAGGCCCCTCTCACCCCTCTCTGGGGCCCCTCTCACCTCTCTCTGATGCCCCTCTCGCCCCTCTCTGATGCCCCTCTCACCCCTCTCTGGGGCCCCTCTCGCGCCTCTCTGATGCCCCTCTCGCCCCTCTCTGATGCCCCTCTCACCCCTCTCTGGGGCCCCTCTCACCTCTCTCTGATGCCCCTCTCACCTCTCTCTGATGCCCCTCTCACCCCTCTCTGATGCCCCTCTCGCCCCTCTCTGATGCCCCTCTCACCCCTCTCTGATGCCCCTCTCACCCCTCTCTGAGGCCCTTCTCACCCCTCTCTGATGCCCCTCTCGCCCCTCTCTGATGCCCCTCTCACCCTTCTCTGAGGCCCCTCTCATCTCTCTCTGAGGCCCTTCTCACCCCTCTCTGATGCCCCTCTCGCCCCTCTCTGATGCCCCTCTCACCCCTCTCTGAGGCCCCTCTCACCCCTCTCTGGGGCCCCTCTCACCTCTCTCTGATGCCCCTCTCACCTCTCTCTGATGCCCCTCTCGCCCCTCTCTGATGCCCCTCTCACCCCTCTCTGGGGCCCCTCTCACCTCTCTCTGATGCCCCTCTCGCCCCTCTCTGATGCCCCTCTCACCCCTCTCTGGGGCCCCTCTCACCTCTCTCTGATGCCCCTCTCACCTCTCTCTGATGCCCCTCTCACCCCTCTCTGATGCCCCTCTCACCTCTCTCTGAGGCCCCTCTCGCCCCTCTCTGATGCCCCTCTCACCCCTCTCTGAGGCCCCTCTCACCCCTCTCGCCCCTCTCGCCCCTCTCTGGGGCCCCTCTCACCCCTCTCTGAGGCCCCTCTCGCCCCTCTCACCCCTCTCTGATGCCCCTCTCACCCCTCTCTGATGCCAATCTCGCCCCTCTCTGAGGCCCCTCTCACCTCTCTCTGATGCCCCTCTCACCCCTCTCTGAGGCCCCTCTCGTCTCTCTCTGATGCCCCTCTCACCTCTCTCTGAGGCCCCTCTCACCCTTCTCTGAGGCCCCTCTCACCCCTCTCTGAGGCCCCTCTCGCCCCTTCCTGAGGCCCTTCTCACCCCTCTCTGAGGCCCCTCTCACCCTTCTCTGAGGCCCCTCTCACCCCTCTCTGAGGCCCCTCTCGCCCCTTCCTGAGGCCCTTCTCACCCCTCTCTGAGGCCCCTCTCACCCTTCTCTGAGGCCCCTCTCACCTCTCTCTGAGGCCCCTCTCATCCCTCTCTGATGCCCCTCTCACCCCTCTCTGAGGCCCCTCTCGCCCCTCTCTGAGGCCCCTCTCACCCCTCTCTGAGGCCCCTCTCTCCCCTTTCTGAGGCCCCTCTCGCCCCTCTCTGAGGCCCCTCTCACCTCTCTCTGATGCCCCTCTCACCCCTCTCTGAGGCCCCTCTCACCCCTCTCTGAGGCCCCTCTCATCTCTCTCTGATGCCCCTCTCACCTCTCTCTGAGGCCCCTCTCACCCCTCTCTGAGGCCCTTCTCACCCCTCTCTGAGGCCCCTCTCACCCCTCTCTGATGCCCCTCTCACCCCTCTCTGAGGCCCCTCTCACCTCTCTCTAAGGCCACTCTCACCTCTCTCTGAGGCCCCTCTCACCCCCCTCTGAGGCCCCTCTCGCCCCTCTCTGAGGCCCCTCTCGCCCCCCTCTGAGGCCCCTCTCACCCCTCTCTGAGGCCCCTCTCACCCCCCTCTGAGGCCCCTCTCGCCCCTCTCTGAGGCCCCTCTCGCCCCTCTCTGAGGCCCCTCTCACCCCTCTCTGATGCCCCTCTCGCCCCTCTCTGAGGCCCCTCTCACCCCTCTCTGAGGCCCCTTTCACCCCTCTCTAAGGCCCCTCTCACCTCTCTCTGAGGCCCCTCTCACCCCTCTCTGAGGCCCCTCTCACCTCTCTGAGGCCCCTCTCACCCCTCTCTGAGGCCCCTCTCACCTCTCTCTGAGGCCCCTCTCACCCCTCTCTGAGGCCCCTCTCACCCCTCTCTGATGCCCCTCTCACCCCTCTCTGATGCCCCTCTCGCCCAGGCCCCTTTCACCCCTCTCTGAGGCCCCTTTCACCTCTCTCTGAGGCCCCTCTCATCCCTCTCTGAGGCCCCTCTCACCCCTCTCTAAGGCCCCTCTCACCCCTCTCTAAGGCCCCTCTCACCCCTCTCTAAGGCCCCTCTCACCCCTCTCTGATGCCCCTCTCGCCCAGGCCCCTTTCACCCCTCTCTGATGGCCCTCTCACCCCTCTCTGATGCCCGTCTCGCCCCTCTCTGAGGCCCCTCTCACCTCTCTCTGAGG
>NC_079231.1:23523208-23548208 GCF_029633865.1 Lampris incognitus | reverse complement strand
AACCGGTCGCTACAGTATGACGTCATTGTAGCAGATTTGGAATGGAGTGTTTACTCAGCTCATTACTAAACATGCACGTTCCACGTGGCCCCGCCCACTGTTTACATTTTTATTCTAATGTTTTATTGTTTTGCATTTGTACGTCAGGAAAAGTTATTCATACTGCTGGGTCTGACATGTTACACAGCCACCTGCCACCACTGTGGTGGGGGGCTGCACCCACCCCCCCTCACGCTCTAATGGTCAGAGGTCAACACAGTCAAAGATGCTAATGGTCGAATTCTCAAATTCATGGTTCACTGAACTCGCTACCTACCGGTGGTGACGCCACCCATCATAACGAGTTCCTTCAAGTGAATTGATTTCGGTGCAACATACGATAGTTATAGATGCTGGTGTGACCAGGACCCCAGGAGGGAGGAACCGGACCCCAGGAGGGAGGAACCCAGAGAGCAAAGAATCTTTGGCCCAGACATGGCCCACATCTGCAGTTATGTCACGGCCCACATTTGGCCTTGAATGACGGTGTTGACTCGGGGTGAGTGTGGCTGCCTCAACTCAGCCACAGGTCATGACATTTGGGCGACTTCTGGCCCACACAGCACGTGCCTTGACTGAAGTCAGGCCCGGTTCATTAAATGTGGGCTACATCTGGCTCACACAGTATGTGCTGTAACCCAAGTCAGGCCCGGTTCATTACATGTGGGCCATGACTGGCCCACACAACAGTTGCCAGTGCCGTAACTGAGCCGGAAGTACCTAAAGTGCCCCAGATTAGGCCCAAATATGTCTGCTATCTTGGAGGAGGAGGAGGAGGAGGAGGAGGAGGAGGAGGAGGAGGAGGAGAAAAGGACAAACCAAAAGAAATGGACGAGAGAAGAAGGGAAGAAAGAAAGAAAGAAAGAAAGAAAGAAAGAAAGAAAGAAAGAAAGAAAGAAAGAAAGAAAGGAAAGCGTTCCATTTGTTGTGCATCGTGGAGCAACATCTCACATCAGACACTGACAGCCAACCAAATGTGTTCAACTGCAAAGGAGAGACGAGGGGTGGGAGGAGAGAGGAGGGTCGGGAGGACCAGGAACTGCGGACAGAGATCGGGAAGGGGAATGAAATCACTGGGAAGCAGGGATGGAGAGATAAAAGGAGGAGAGACAAAAGGAGAGACAATGATGGGAAAATTTGGGTGGGAAGCCAAGGGATTGGAGGAGGGTGGTGGAGGGGGGGGGGAGCAAAGACAGATAAAAGAAATAAAGAAAACAAGCAGGGGAGGGGAGGGGAGTAGGTGAAAAGAGGGGAAGAAAGCAGGGGAGTCGGCGGTAAGAGAAAGGGAGACGGAGAAGAAGAAGGAGAAGAAGAGGAGATATGACGGAATACTTAACAGTCCTGATGTTATTGTTTCCCACTTCAAAGCACCGACTCCAAACAAACGCCTTCCCAGACAACACAACTGGGTCAGCTCTCGCTCCCAGGTTAAAGAAGGCAGCTCGTCATCTGGAGGTCGTCCGTTTGAGTCCCCGGGGCACCATGAGGAATCTGGGATTAGAAGTGAAAGTGGTTAATAGGAGGAGGGGGGGAATGACAAGCTTGGCACACTTTTAATCTCGCTTTCTCTTCCTGTCAAGATTATTTAAAGCAGGACTTGAGGCGGGATGTTTGTGGGGAGCGCAAGATGTGGAATATGACTTGTGTTGTGGGCACGTCACAGCCTCCTCCCACTGACTAGGGTGGAGCGCGTACATGGAGGAATGTTCCTTGTGGTGTCCTGATACTGTGCATGCGCAACACAACACAACACAACACAACACAACACAACACTTAACGAAGGAAATCCACAACTCCTCCAACCCATACGACCACATAGGTCGTATACCCTCTAATAAGACCCACAGGAGCGGTTCCTAAAATAGCGCCCCTACCGGCGGCAGGACATTTGTCACAGATACTTTTGTCCTCTGTGCATTGTGGGTTGTTATCTTGACGTCCTCTTTACAAGGCCTCATAGGCAGGCTAATGGAGGTGAGTCGTCAGTCAATGCTGATCAAAACAATGTGCGAACAATAGAATATGTAGTCAATGCGGTTTTGTGTTGTTTAGTATAGTTCTTAGTGTTTTCGGTAACACTTTAGTATGGGGAACATAAAAAAACTTAATTACTAGTGAATTGGTAATGATCAAGGTGTCACTTTAGTATGGGGAACATATTCTAAGTAACAGAAACTTAATTTAGAGTAATGTAACACTATGAACACTTGTAGTTTTGTGTGTTGTTATGTAAGAGCAGACCATATTCATTAAGCGTTAGTAAGGGAGAATAACTCTTCTTGTGGTACTACCACCTTATAAAGTCCATACTAAGCAAAGCATATTGAGATGGTACTACTAATAAGCACTAATTCTGAGGTTATAGAGGGAAAACTCCTAGTTAATGGCTTACTGGTTGTATAATAAGGCCATGCAGAATAAGGCATTAATGAGTATGTAATTATGACCAATTAAGAGCCAATATGTTGCTAATTTGCATGCTAATAAGCACCTAATTAATGGTGACTACGTTCCCCATACTAAAGTGGTACCGTGTTTTCTATGACCGCTGGAGGTCGCTTAACTTTAAAACGTCACTATAGGTCGTAATAAACGGCTTGTACAAACGACCAATGGGGTCGTTTTCACAAATCCTCTTAAAATATCCCCTTTTTTGAGTCGAGTCACATATCTGTGTAGTTTTAAATTGTAACTAAGCTAAAACCCAAATTCCCTACTTTTGTTTTTGCCCCCTTCTCTCCCCAGTTGTACCTGACCAACTACCCCGCTCTTCCGAGCCGTCCCGGTCGCTGCTCCACCCCCTCTGCCGACCCGGGGAGGGCTGCAGACTACCACATGCCTTGTCTGGCACATGTGGAGTCGCCAGTCGCTTCTTTTCACCTGACAGTGAGGAGTTTCACCAGGGGGGACGTAGCGCTTGGGAGGATCACGCTATTCCCCCCAGTTTCGCCTTCCCTCTGAACAGGCCCCCGGTCGACCAGAGGAGGCGCTAGTGCAGCGACCAGGACACACACACACACATCCGGCTTCCCACCCGCAGACACGGCAAATTGTGCCCTCAGGGACGCCCGACCAAGCCGGAGGTAACACGGGGACTCGATCCCCGGACGCCCCGCAATGACAAACTTCTGACCCAAACTTGTAGAGGCGCCCGACCGACCAGAGGAGGCGCTGCTGCAACGACCAGGACACATGCCCACCCGCAGACACGGCCCATTGTGTCTGTAGGGACGCCTGAGCAAGCCGGAGATAACACGGGGATTCGAACCGGCGACCCAGCCACGCTACCCGGACGCCCCTAGACAGTTTCATTTTAGCAGTGTTTAAAGGAACAAGGAGGAAGACTGATTTCGGATATTTGTCCGTCTTGTATGATAGGGGAGAGGGCTGGCAGGCCTTGAGGTCTAGTATGAGCATGGAGGTGGTCACTCCTAGCTGTTCATCTTTCCACAGCTTGTTTCTGGATCGCCAAAGTTTTCCAATGACTTGGGAGTTTTCCAGCTGTTGTGACTGGCCTAGAATGGCCGGTTCTGGATTAGGAGGGAGATCATGTCCGTAAACATCTGCGTAGCAAAGACAAACCTCTGACCAGAACTTGCAGAGTCCGGTGCAGAACCAGAACATATAGGAGCCAGCATTCCATCAATACTGGTGACGAGGCTGGGTGGAGTACATGTCATTTAACATGTGACTAATAGAGTCCATTTAGGACCTTCTACTGAGCTAAGTGATGTGTTGATGCTTTGAGCTAACTGAGCACGGCTGCACGCTGTGAAGGCATTTAGTTCCCGCGCCTTCTGAAAATGATACTCGTATTTCCTTCTCCCGGGAGGTCGGGAAGAGTGGGGTAATTGGCCAGATATAGTTGGGGAGAAAAACGGGGGGAACCCAAAAAAAATGGAAAAAGTTTTTTTTTCTCACATCCCTGAAGTCTCGTTTCCTCTCCCTGCCACTGACACGTGATTGACGTGATTGACTCGCGCTTCAGTGGCGCCATAAAAACACAAGCACGCACAGCTGTTGCAGAGGACGATTAGCAAGCAATGAAGACATTTCTCCGTCACTGCAACGACCAAAACGGTCATTACGGCCATTTTGGAAATTCAGAGTTTGATAACTTTGTGGGAAAAAAAGATACACACCTGCCGCACGCTGAGTTCTCATAAAAGTGCATGTATTTGCATTTGAAATTAGTTTTAAATCAATTGCACAAAAAAGTTAGGAGATCTACCTAAAACGACCATGAGCGGTCAAAAGGACCGTCTCGTCATTTGTGCTTGATCGTGCGCATCATGTCAGTATTTATGACGTGTGTTGGTGGGGTCATTTCCTTCGTGAAGTTCGTTGCTCTGTCCTAGAAACACACTAGCGCCCTCCAGTGGAGAGAAATAGTCTAAACTTGATGTGTGATTATGTCCAACATGTCTGGTTACAGACGCACCATGACTACCACCGAGGCGCTGCAGGGTTTACAGGCGTTGGACAGCCGCCATTTTAAATTGTTAAAAAATGGTGTTAAAGCTGCTAATTTTGGTGTCAGTTACTTTCTTAACAGACACCTACTCATATACTTTCATAATGTGTGTTTGCGTGGTGTTAGTTAGTGTAGATAGCGGGACCGAAAACTAAAGCACTTATGACCCTAATTATTTTTGGAGGTGGTAGGTATTGTCTCAGAGAGTAAGAGGAAAAATCCCAGAAAATTAAAATTATGCATAATTACGCATAGCTATGAAAAATATGCATTTTTCTAAAAATGGCTAAAAAAACCACTTTTCTCGGCATTTCACATGATTCTGAGCATCTTTGATTTTTTTCACCTATATAAAAACAAAATTTCTGGGACGTAGAAATGTTTTGGCATTATGCAAAATAAATGCATTTTTGCAAAAATGCATTTATGATCCTAATTTTTTTTTGGAGGTGGAAGGTATTGTTCCAGAGAGGACCAGAAAAATAGCAGAAAATTAAAATATAATTACAATAATTATGCATAGTTATGCATTTTCTAAAAATAGCTAAAAACCACTTTTCTCGGCATTTCAGATGATTCTGAGCATTTGGGGGGAGGGAGTTGGAGTGGGGGGGGGGTTAGGGGCAGGGCGGTTAGCTGGCAGGATGAAGACGAGGGACATTTAGACGGGTGGAGAACCAAACCGCTACATTATAGCGGGGTTCTTCTAGTACTAACGTATTGTAGGGAATTCGGGGGGGGCACTCGTGAACCGCCACAGCCGGGACGCGAACCCGTATCTCCCGCACTGCGGGCGACAACGTTAACTAGTCGACTAAAGGATCAGATTCGTTAACCAAGGGCTACCGAGCCTATTCATCCGTGATTGTTACACTGCCCGCTTCCTTCGGGAAGGGCGTCCCGGCCGGACCGTCACAGCCAGGTCGCAAACTCGTCCCCGGCCGGACCGTCACAGCCAGGACGCAAACCTGGGGCTCCCGTACCGCGAGCGACTACGTTAACCACGCGACGAAAGGGTCCGAACCGTTACATTATCCCCCTCCCGAAGGAGGGGGATAAGCTCGGTAGCCCTTGGCTAATGGGTTGGACCCTTTAGTCGACTGGTTAACGTTGTCGCCCGGGGTGCAGGAGATCCGGGTTCGCGTCCCGGATGTGGCGGTCCTCTCCATCGGATGCGCTTTCCGAAGGAGAAGGGTAGTGTAACGAATAAATAGACACGTTAGCCCTTGGCTAACGGGTCGGAGCCTTTAGTCGACTGGTTAAACGTAGTCGCCCGTGATGCGAGAGCCAAAGGTTCGCGTCCCGGCTCTGACTGTCCGGCCGGGCTGCCCCCCCGAATTCGCTACATTGGTGTCAGAAGTGACCCCTGCCCCCCCGAATTCGCTACAATATTTAATGCATTAATATCTCAATTGCGTATTTATCTTGACACAATATAGAGTTTAAAAACCGGCGGTCATTTTGACCGCCAATGGTCGTTTTGGTAGGAGTGAAATCCCGGTTGTTCGCAGAATTGGAATATTCGATTAGTGGAGTCCAGATGCAGGTTCAGTTCAACCTAAGGGAAAGTTGATGACTTAAACAACACACACACACACACACACACACACACACACACACACACACACACACACACACACACACACACACAAACAGGCACATTCGCCACAACTGCACAAGATTTTTGCATCATTCATTTGTGTAAGATACGAGGCGAACTTATCATTTATAAAGTGTGCGCGTGGGATATTTCTGAGAGAGGAAGACAGAAAATTAATCACCCATAATTGCCCTCAGCAGCAGCTGTACGTGTGTGTGTGTGTGTGTGTGTGTGTGTGTGTGTGTGTGTGGTTATTAAAGCTAAAAGCTGCTCAGATAGCATCTTCATTTACTTTAGTTAGACAGAGGCGCGGGATCACTAATTGTGCGTCTGTGATCAGTCAGCAACATTTTCCTGCATAATCCTTCACTTCACTTTCAGCGGCCCGCATCCTGAGCGGTAACTTAGACATGAGAAAAATGGAGTCGTGTCTCAGAGTAGTTCCTTGTAGTGAGCAAAGATATCAGGAATCAGGAACACTTTGTTTGTGGGTTCACTTCATGTATGCGAGTACATGAAGTGAACCGACATGTTTCCCCCAGCCCACAGCAGTACAACACAAAGACAAAACACATATCCAAAAACTACAAGAACACATTTCTCCAAACTAGAACACATATATCCAAACTAAGAACACATACATATCCAAACTACGAACACATATATATCCAAACTACGAACACATAGTATATCCAAACTAAGAACACATACATATCCAAACTAAGAACACATACATATCCAAACTAAGAACACATACATATCCAAACTAAGAACACATATATATCCAAACTACGAACACATAGTATATCCAAACTAAGAACACATACATATCCAAACTAAGAACACATACATATCCAAACTAAGAACACATATATATCCAAACTAGAACACATCTATCCAAACTAAACACATATATCCCAACTAAGAACACATATATATCCAAACTACGAACACATAGTATATCCAAACTACGAACACATAGTATATCCAAACTACAAACACATAGTATATCCAAACTAAGAACACATATATATCCAAACTACGAACACATAGTATATCCAAACTACGAACACATAGTATATCCAAACTACGAACACATAGTATATCCAAACTACGAACACATAGTATATCCAAACTACGAACACATAGTATATCCAAACTAAGAACACATATATATCCAAACTACGAACACATAGTATATCCCAACTAAGAACACATATATATCCAAACTATGAACACATAGTATATCCAAACTACGAACACATAGTATATCCAAACTACGAACACATATATCCAAACTAAGAACACATACATATCCAAACTACGAACACATACATATCCAAACTACGAACACATAGTATATCCAAACTAAGAACACATACATATCCAAACTAAGAACACATACATATCCAAACTAAGAACACATATATATCCAAACTACGAACACATAGTATATCCAAACTAAGAACACATACATATCCAAACTAAGAACACATACATATCCAAACTAAGAACACATATATATCCAAACTAGAACACATCTATCCAAACTAAACACATATATCCCAACTAAGAACACATATATATCCAAACTACGAACACATAGTATATCCAAACTACGAACACATAGTATATCCAAACTACAAACACATAGTATATCCTAACTAAGAACACATATATATCCAAACTACGAACACATAGTATATCCAAACTACGAACACATAGTATATCCAAACTACGAACACATAGTATATCCAAACTACGAACACATAGTATATCCAAACTACGAACACATAGTATATCCAAACTAAGAACACATATATATCCAAACTACGAACACATAGTATATCCCAACTAAGAACACATATATATCCAAACTATGAACACATAGTATATCCAAACTACGAACACATAGTATATCCAAACTACGAACACATATATCCAAACTAAACACATATATTCCAACTAAGAACACATATTTCCAAACTAAAACACATATCCAAACTAAACACATATATCCAAACTAAGAACAGATATATCCAAACTAAGACCACATATATCCAAACAAAGAACACATATATCCAAACTAAACACATATATCCAAACTAAGACCACATATATCCAAACTAAGAACACATACATATCCAAACTAAGAACACATATATATCCAAACTACGAACACATAGTATATCCAAACTACGAACACATAGTATATCCAAACTAAGAACACATACATATCCAAACTAAGAACACATACATATCCAAACTAAGAACACATATATATCCAAACTAGAACACATCTATCCAAACTAAACACATATATCCCAACTAAGAACACATATATATCCAAACTACGAACACATAGTATATCCAAACTACGAACACATAGTATATCCAAACTACGAACACATAGTATATCCAAACTAAGAACACATATATATCCAAACTACGAACACATAGTATATCCAAACTACGAACACATAGTATATCCAAACTACGAACACATAGTATATCCAAACTAAGAACACATATATATCCAAACTACGAACACATAGTATATCCCAACTAAGAACACATATATATCCAAACTACGAACACATAGTATATCCAAACTACGAACCCATATATCCAAACTAAACACATATATTCCAACTAAGAACACATATTTCCAAACTAAAACACATATACCCAAACTAAGAACACATATATCCAAACTAAGAACACATATATCCAAACTAAGACCACATATATCCAAACAAAGAACACATATATCCAAACTAAAACACGTATCCAAACTACGAACACATAGTATATCCAAACTAAGAACACATATACCCAAACTAAGAACACATATATCCAAACTAAAACATTTATCCAAACTAAACACATATATCCCAACTAAGAACACATATATCCAAACTAAGAACACATATACCCAAACTAAGAACACATATATCCAAACTAAGAACACATAGTATATCCAAACTACGAACACATAGTATATCCAAACTAAGAACACATATATCCAAACTAAACACATGTATCCAAACTAAACACATATATCCAAACTAAGAACACATACGTATATCCAAACTAAAACACGTATCCAAACTAAACACATACTGTATATCCAAACTAAGAACACACATATATCCAAACTAAGAACACACATATATCCAAACTAAGAACACATATACCCAAACTAAGAACACATATATCCAAACTACGCACACATAGTATATCCAAACTAAGAACACATATATCTAAACTAAACACATATATCCCAACTAAGAACACATATACCCAAACTAAGAACACATATATCCAAACTACGCACACATAGTATATCCAAACTAAGAACACATATATCTAAACTAAACACATATATCCCAACTAAGAACAGATATATATCCAAACTAAGAACACATATTTCCAAACTAAAACACATATCCAAACTAAACACATATATATCCAAACTAAGAACACATACTATATCCAAAGTAAAACACATATCCAAACTAAACACATATATCCAAACTAAGAACACGTATAGCCAAACTAAAACACATATCCAAACTAAACACATATATTCCAACTAAGAACACATACTATATCCAAATTAAGAACACATATATATCGAAACTAAGAACAAATATATCCAAACTAAAACATATATCCAAACTAAACACATATATCCAGACTAAGCAATAACAAAAATCACTGTCCAAGAGCGCCAGCCAGGATGACTATCGGAACTGCCGGTCTGGATTTTCCAGCAGGTAGCTTAACCTGCCCAGCTTCCTCTTCGGGCACAGCTCCAGGCAGGGCCGTGATCTTTTGGCACACAGGGTGCAGCACACCAGGCTCCCCCAACCGATCCAACGCCAGCTCTCCCAGACAGACACCTTCAACACACCTCCCCGCACTCCACACGATGACACCAAAAGCACAGTCAACACCAGGCAAGGCTTCCACCAGACCACCCTCGGTGTTATCAGAACTGTCAGTCTGCATGGGCTAGCAGTTAGCTTAGCCTGCCCCGCTTCCGTGTCCTGCCGGATCTTCCTCTGTGCCACATCCACGGGCGCAGGTCCAGGCAGCCGCGGTCCCTGGGCCCACGGGACGCGGTAGACCTATGTAGTTCTCCCAGCTGATCCAGCACCAGCGCTCCCAGCCACCAAACGAAGACAAAGCTAAGACGCAGACGTGGACAAAGACACTGCATGGACGGTACTGGGTGGTTCTGTGGGGCAGGACGGCAGGAACAGGAAAGTCGGCTCACTAGGATCTCCCGGGGCCCCAGTGAACCTAGTCTTTGGGCCGAGTGGGGCAGCCGCTGATCAGATGTCCCTTCTGGCCACAGTAGAGGCATTGACCCGCCTTGAACCGGGCCTCCCGTTCGGCCGGACTAAGGCGCGTGCGCCCCAGCTGCATAGGTTCCTCCCCCATCGTGGTCCCGGGCGTGGGGGGAGAAACGGCCACAGGGAAAGTGGGGCGAACAGGAGCAGGGATCCTGTTAAGAGGGTTATATCTGCAGACAGATCGACCAGGAGAGAACAAGAATCATTCACGTTCTGATCAGCTGTCACAAAACTACATATGAAGCCGGTTTATGTGTTCAATTAAGAAAAAAGAAACACATTTTAATTAAAAATCTGTATTGGCCAATCATCTGCGGTCCACGTTAGATGATTAAAATAGCTGAATAAATGTGACTGTAAATGTGAAAATGTCATGAAGCCCTTGCTCGGGAGTACAGAAGTAAGGTTTTTTTTTAAATTGTTGTTAAAATGGTTCAGTATACAAAATATCAAGGTGGCATGTGTTTTAAAACTGTACACATTTGTGAGGCCAACCATCTAGGCAAACAAAACAAAAAGGTGGGTAAAGTAAACACAAGTTAAAGACACAAGTATTGCATGCAAGTCTACAAGATCGTCATGCAAAGCCATATATGTACATTAGGTTCAGCAGGTACGTGGAAGAACGGGACTTCATTCCAGTGTGATATGGAAATATGTATAATACTGAGCAGTCTTACATTCTCCATCATCTAATGTAATTATGAGGGTTAGGTTATAGCACAACAAAGTGGTTGAAATGCAGAAAAGTAATTTCAAGATAAAAAAGAATATCCATCTATTGTCCGAAATGCTAATCATGCTCGCTGGAGCCTATCCCAGCAGTCATTGGGCGGCAGGCGGGGAGACACCCTGGACAGGCCGCCAGGCCATCACACACACACACACACACACACACACACACACACACACACACACACACACACACACACACACACACACACACCAGCAAAGCCAGCTAACGACTCCCCACTATGCTCGTCGCTACTCTATTCTTGCGTCTGTATGTGGATTTCAGAGGCCTGAATTGTAGGATCATACCTGATCGTCATCCATTGCCACGATTCAAAGATCTCCTGGGCAGTTTGGGTGGCACCAAGGGTTCGTGAGTGCGGAATCCAGACACCTAACGCTTTCAGCACACCGTTGGGGTTCTATGACTGGATATGCATCCCATTTGGTCTAACCAATGCCCCGCGATGTTCCAAAGATGTATGGAGGGAGTGTTAGAGAGCGTTAGGGAGGAGTGCTGTGCTCTGTATCTGGATGGTGTACTGTGTTACTCTAAAACCTTCGAGGAGCATGTTAACCACCTTCGCCAAGTCCCGAGTCAGATGAGAGATCATGGCATCAGACTGAGACCAGCTACATGCTAACTCTTTAAAAGAGAGATTCTGTAGCGAATTCGGGGGGCAACCATAGGAACTGCCGAGTCAGATGAGAGATCATGGCATCAGACTGAGACCAGCTACATGCTAGCTCTTTAAAAGAGAGATTCTGTAGCGAATTCGGGGGGCAACCACAGGAACTTCCCCAGCCGGGACGCGAACCCGTATCTCTCGCATCGCGGGAGACATCGCTAACCGCTCGACTAAAGGGCCCCACCCGTTAGCCCAGGGCTAACGTGTCTACTTATCCATGCACGTTACAATACGTTACATTGGCCGTCTTGTATCTAGTGAGGGGATTAGAATTGACCCTGAGCATCTGAAAACGGTAAAGGCTCTCAAATAGAAGCTACCAAGCACAGTCGAGTAAGTCCAATCACTAGTTGAATTTTTTAGCTATTACCGTTCCTTCATCCAAGACTTCTCTCGACTTGCAAGGCTCCTACAAACACTCACCTGACCACGGTTGTGAGAGTATCCAGTCTCAGACCAACCTTTGGACCAAGCAGAGCCAAGGCCGAGCTAAGAAAGGGAGCAGGGGCAGCTCCATCTAGAAACACCTGTCATCTGGACTTCAGAGCACCAGATTGTGGTGTCCAGATTGGTGGATATGCTGGTTGATCCGCCCGATTTAGCATATCCAAACTTCTGTCTCCTATCTCCCATTCATACTGCACACCGATGCATCCAATGAGGATCTAGGTGCAGTGCTATACCAACAGCAGGACAGTTAGCTACGTGTCTTCGGCTATGGGTCACGAACATTATCTCCAGCTGAGAAGAGTTACCACCTTCATTCAGGAAAACTTGAGTTCTTGACTCTTAAGCGGGTGATCTGTGAAAACTTATGAAATTACCTGTATTACACACCAACTTTTAAAGTGTATACAGATAATAACCCACTAACCTACATCCTGACCACTGCATACCTTAATGCTGTTGGACACCAGTGGGTGGGTGAACTTGCAGACATTCACTTTGACATAATGTATTTTCCTGGCAAGATGAATGTGGATGCTGATACTCTGTCAAGGTATCCAGTTAAACTCCAAGATCACCTTGCAGAACACTCAGAGACGCTGTCACCTGGGGTTGTGTCCGCCGTAAGGCAGTACGAGACAATGATGTGCTGTGGGTTTCTACACTACAACTTGACAGTGATGACATGGGTGCGGTGCCTGCTGAGACTGTTTCTGCGTTCACCCCAGAGAACATCAGAGCAGCACAACAGAAAGAGCCAGCTATCAGTGACGTCATCTCCTTGAAACTAACTGACTGGACTCCTAAAGACAGAGAAAAGCAAGAGATGAGGAAACGGACACAAAACCTGCTCTATGAATGGAACAAGTTGGTGTTAGATGATGGGATTCTCTACAGCTCGACAGCTCCCTGATAAATTGAAATCTATTATGTTTAAGAGCTTGCAAAATGACATGGACCATGCAGGAGCAGATAAAATCATTCATCTTGCTCGTGAGAGATTTTATTGGCCCTACATGCAGCAAGAGATAAGAGGAGGACGTCATGAAAATGTGCTCCTGTATCAAGCAAAAACGCCCCAGTGTCCCACAGATAGCTCCAATGGGCACCATCAACTCCGGAGCGCCGTTTGAATTGGTCTGTACTGTCTTCATCTCGAGCCGCGTCAAGGTGGATATGAATATATCCTCGTCCTGGTTGACCACTTTCCTCACTTTGCGCAGGCGTATCCAACATGGAATAATTCTGAGTGTGTACTTCTACAGCCCAATAGCTTGAGCATCTGACTGAGGAATACAATAGAGTACAGAGGCAGGAACCACCGAATAAACTCAGCAGTCAACCTGAACACAACCCTCTGCCTCTGTCTTCTAATCTCAGTCAGGGGAGCAACATGATAAAAGTGCCGATAACTTCTGAGTCCTTCATCACAACACATTACTGCTGGAAGAAAAACTGAAAAATGTCTAACGTAACTGATGTCTAAAGTCCGCCTGACTTTTTTTTTAAATCATTATTATCATTATTATCACTGATCTCCAAAGATCAATATCAAGAGGATGATCACCATGCCCGGCGGTCTGATCCGTTGCCTACCAACACGGGGATCGCTGGTTCGAATCCCCGTGTTATCCTCCGGCTTGGTCGGGCGTCTCTACAGACATAATTGGCCGTGTTTGCGGGTGGGAAGTCGAATGTTGGTATGTGTCCTGGTCGCTGCACTAGCGCCTCCTCTGGTCGTCGGGGGCGCCTGTTCGGGGGGGGGGGCTGGGGGGAATAGCGTGATCCTTCCACGCGCTACGTCCCCCTGGTGAAACTCCTCACTGTCAGGTGAAAAGAAGCGGCTGGTGACTCCACATGTATGGGAAGAGGTACGTGGTAGTCTGCAGCCCCCCCGGATCAGCAGAGGAGGTGGAGCAGAGACCGGGACGGCTCGGAAGAGTTGGGTAATTGGCCGGATACAATTGGGGAGAAAAAGGGGGGGGGGAATCAACAACAACAAAAGAAGCATGAGCTTTCCTATAGGTACGGTGACTGTAATCATTATAATTCTGTTTTTCCCTGGAAAAATCTTTGGGACTTCGTCATCTCTTAAATGTTGGAAATAGATGCAGTTTCGGGGTTCCCACCCATTTCCCAGAACTTTTCAAGAACATTTTTCGTGAGGTTTGCTTGTACATTGGCGGCAGAGGGTCAAATTACTCAGCATTAATTATCAGTGGAAGCCTCAATAATGTCTTGGTTGACTGGATCACCTTCAGCTGGTCTCTGGAGATACCGACCAAACTTCACACACTGACGTGAATCTCAGCAGGTAAAACTATGCGTACAAATAATAACTAGAGCACCACAAATACACTGATTTATATGTCGCGATTTCAGGGAGCAGCCGGGACGCGAACCCGGGTCTCCCGCACCACTACGTTAACCCATTAGCCAACCGGCTAGTGAGTCTACTCATTCGTGCTCGTTACACTACCGCCCTCTTTCGGCTCCCTCACGCCGCTGGGCGCACGTGCTTCCGGCGGCCTCGCGGTCTCACCATCCCACTTCTGACACCCATGTAGTGAATTCAGGGGGGCAGCCGGGACGCGAACCCGGGTCTCCCGCACCACTGCGCTAACCAGTCGACTAAAGCAGTGTTTCTCAACCGGGGGTCCGCGGACCCCTAGTGGTCCGTGGTGTAATTGCAAGGAGTCCGTGAAAATAAAATATCTTTAAAAAAAAGATCCTATGACATTTATAGAAATAGGATTATTTTACTCAAATGTGACTGAGACCTTTATCTACCTAAACTATAAAGGGTAACAGGACTTTTTTCTCTAATTACATCTGTTTCACAAGTGTAATTTATTGTGTTTTAATAAGAGATCTCGCTCCAGTTTGCATTGTTAAAAGTTACTGCATAAAAATTCTGTTGTTACATATATCTGAAAGTTACTGAATACATATTCTGTGTTGTTACATATATCTGAAAGTTACTGAATACATATTCTGTTTTGTTACATATATCTGAAAGTTACTGAATACATATTCTGTTTAGTTACATATATCTGGAAGTTACTGAATACATATTCTGTTTTGTTACATATATCTGGAAGTTACTGAATACATATTCTGTTTTGTTACATATATCTGAAAGTTACTGAATACATATTCTGTTTTGTTACATATATCTGAAAGTTACTGAATACATATTCTGTTTCGTTACATATATCTGAAAGTTACTGAATACATATTCTGTCTTGTTACATATATCTGAAAGTTACTGAATACATATTCTGTGTTGTTACATATATCTGAAAGTTACTGAATACATATTCTGTGTTGTTACATATATCTGAAAGTTACTGAATACATATTCTGTTGTTACATATATCTGAAAGTTACTGAATACATATTCTGTGTTGTTACATATATCTGAAAGTTACTGAATACATAATCTGTGTTGTTACATATATCTGAAAGTTACTGAATACATATTCTGTTTTGTTACATATATCTGAAAGTTACTGAATACATATTCTGTGTTGTTACATATATCTGAAAGTTACTGAATACATATTCTGTTTTGTTACATATATCTGAAAGTTACTGAATACATATTCTGTTTTGTTACATATATCTGAAAGTTACTGAATACATATTCTGTTCAGTTACATATATCTGAAAGTTACTGAATACATATTCTGTGTTGTTACATATATCTGAAAGTTACTGAATACATATTCTGTTCTGTTACATATATCTGAAAGTTACTGCATAAGAATTCTGTTTTGTTACATATATCTGAAAGTTACTGAATACATATTCTGTTTTGTTACATATATCTGAAAGTTACTGAATACATATTCTGTTTTGTTACATATATCTGAAAGTTACTGAATACATATTCTGTTTCTTTACATATATCTGAAAGTTACTGAATACATATTCTGTGTTGTTACATATATCTGAAAGTTACTGCATAAGAATTCTGTTTTGTTAACTATATCTAAGTTACAACTGAAAGCTCTTATGTTTGCCCCAAAGAGTGAATAAATGCTATAATGCAATTTAAAATGCAGTTTCTACTGTTTCTACCAAATTGCAACCCCCCTCCCCCAAGATCAGGTGGAGGGGTCCTCAGGGTAGATCAAAAATACGCAGGGGGTCCAGGACCCCAAAAAGGTTGAGAACCACTGGATCCGACCCGTTAGCCAACCGGCTCGCGAGCCTGCTCATTCGTGCTCGTTACGCTTGCTACATGATAAAGCAAACATTTAGTAGGTGTGAAAGTACGAGTGCAGCATTATCTACTCTCATACTTTTATAGGTATATATGTTTTCACTTTGTAATTATTATCCTTTTACATTTTATACATGTTTAGCTTGTGATATCGAACCCTATACTTAATCTACCTTTCACTGCTCTCGCTGTGTGTATGTGTACATGTAGGTTATGTGTATGTGTACATGTAGGTTATGTGTATGTGTACATGTAGGTTATGTGTATGTGTACATGTAGGTTATGTGTATGTGTACATGTAGGTTATGTGTGACCGAGAGCAACGTACAGTCAAATCCCTGCACGTCTGTGATCTCGGTGGGTAAAAACACGATTTCAGAACCACAAGTCTCCCTTTTTCTATGACCTCAAAAAGATTTCCAGGGGCATTTGATCAAATGTATCATTTCCCAGGGATTTTCTGTGGCGGGAAAACTTATCTATGAATTGCAGGTTTTCCGGGATGTGTGGGACCCCTGATACCGAGAGAGAATCCAGTCGTTTTCCCCCCGTTAAGGGAGAAGGAGCAAGCGCCTCATAATGTTATGTAACGTATGAGAAGGCCTCGGCGGTCTGCTTTCCCCGCCATGCCTCTGAGAGTACTTGTAATCTGATTACTCTGGAGTCTTCGACAGCCACGATGCTTTAACAGATACCATTTTGATCATCAGATTACTGTGATCCCATGGTATGCTGCTATTATCCCCCTTTAAGCACATGTAATCAGTTACTCCAACACAGCTACAGGCGTCAGGCTTCTTGTGCCATGTTGTGCTACGAAGGCCCTGCGGGGCCACGCTGCGTTTCACCACCGCCCAACCCAGAAACCAAGATGATTAAATATCCCCTAAATACTTCTGGAGAAACTGCTGAGCGGCTGGAAGTGCAGACTTTTAATGAAGCTTATGTGGGTGATGCCGTTAAACGCTTTGCACGTTCCCCAACAACATTTGAATAAAGTCACATAATCCACCGCCCGTTCTCTCTTTCTTCTCTTTCTCCTGCGTCCACGTCCCTCTCAGCCATTCTTTCTCCATCGCTGGGTCTCTTTCTCATCCTCACTGCTCCCCTTTAACTCCCTCTCTGTCACTCCCCCTCTCTCAGCTCCTCTTTACCTCTCTCTCGCCCTCTCCCTCTCTCCCTCTCTCCCAGCTCCTCTTTACTCTCTCTCTCCCTCTCTCAGCTCCTCTTTACCTCTCTCTCTCTCTCTCTCTCTCTCTCTCTCTCTCTCTCTCCCTCTCCCAGCTCATCTTACCTCTCTCTCTCTCTCTCTCTCTCCTCTCTCTCTCTCTCTCTCTCTCTCTCTCTCTCTCCCTCTCTCCCTCTCTCCCTCTCCCAGCTCCTCTTTACCTCTCTCTCTCCCTCTCTCAGCTCCTCTTTACCTCTCTCTCTCTCTCTCTCTCTCTCTCTCTCTCTCTCTCTCTCTCTCTCTCTCTCTCTCCCTCTCCCAGCTCATCTTTACCTCTCTCTCTCTCTCTCTCTCTCTCTCTCTCTCTCTCTCTCTCTCTCTCTCTCTCTCTCTCTCTCTCTCTCTCCCTCTCCCAGCTCATCTTTACCTCTCTCTCTCTCTCTCTCTCTCTCTCTCTCTCTCTCCCTCTCCCAGCTCATCTTTACCTCTCTCTCTCTCTCTCTCTCTCTCTCTCTCTCCCTCTCCCAGCTCATCTTTACCTCTCCTCTCTCTCCCTCTCTCTCTCTCTCTCTCTCTCTCTCTCTCTCTCTCTCTCTCTCTCTCTCTCTCTCTCTCTCTCTCTCTCTCCCTCTCCCAGCTCATCTTTACCTCTCTCTCTCTCTCTCTCTCTCTCTCTCTCTCTCTCCCTCTCCCAGCTCATCTTTACCTCTCTCTCTCTCTCTCTCTCTCTCTCTCTCCCCTCTCCCAGCTCATCTTTACCTCTCTCTCTCTCTCTCTCTCTCTCTCTCTCTCTCTCTCTCTCTCTCTCTCTCTCTCTCTCTCTCTCTCTCTCTCTCTCTCTCAGCTCGACTCTACCTCTCTCTCTCTCTCTCTCTCTCTCTCTCTCTCTCTCAGCTCGACTCTACCTCTCTCTCTCTCTCTCTCTCTCTCTCTCTCAGCTCGACTCTACCTCTCTCTCTCTCTCTCCCTCTCTCCCAGCTCCTCTTTACCTCTCTCTCTCTCTCGCTCTCTCTCTCTCTCTCTCTCTCAGCTCGACTCTACCTCTCTCTCTCCTCTCTCAGCTTGTCTCTACCTCTCTCTCTCTCTCTCCCTCTCCCAGCTCCTCTTTACCTCTCTCTCTCCCTCTCCCAGCTCCTCTTTACCTCTCTCTCTCCCTCTCCCAGCTCCTCTTTACCTCTCTCTCTCAGCTCGTCTTTATCTCTCTCTCTCCCTCTCTCACCTCATCTTTACCTCTCTCTCTCTCACACGGCTCGTCTTTACCTCTCTCTCTCCCTCTCTCTCTCCCTCTCTCTCAGCTCGTCTCTACCTCTCTCTCTTTCTCTCCCTCTCTCTCAGCTAGTCTTTACCTCTCTCTCTCCGTCTCTCAGCTCCTCTTTACCTCTCTCTCTCTTAGCTCGTCTCTACCTCTCTCTCTCTCCCTCTCTCTCAGCTAGTCTTTATCTCGCTCTCTCAGCTCGTCACAACAACAGACCGAGATCCTTCCTCACTGATGACCTCTGTCAAACTTTCTGGTTGTACAGATAAATATCTTGTCCATGTTTTCATACAATGGATGTCTGATGTTGTTCCAGGAAATTGTGTATTAATAAATAAAATATTCTCTCTCTCTCTTTCTCTCTCTCTCTCTCCCTCTCTCCCTCTCCCTCTCTCTCGCTCTCTCTCTCACTCTCTCTAGTGCATGCTGGGAGGTTGGGTGTGAGAGCATGAGTGAGGGTGGTGGATGTGAGATTGGCGCAGAGTTTGAATTGTTTGCCGTCCTTTTTCGGGTTTTCCCCTGTACTCTTCATCTATGTGCATCATCAAGTAGACTTTCTTAATATGTTCTACTGAGTGTTCAGTGGTTTGTCTTCTCCTGGATCTCCACCTTGTCGTGGTGGAGAAGATCGCATCTACTAATGATCCCAAGAGCTATGCTGTCCGGAGCTTGGCTCCTGGTAGGGTCACCCAAGGCGGATAGGTCAAGGGGGGGGGGGGTTCCAGACGAAGCGCGATCCAACAAAGACCTCAACGGCGGAAATGGCAGAAGACAATGCCAGTGAAGGCGAATGAAGGCTGCAACAGAGGGTGGTCCCAATCATCTTGGTTCTCCATGCCATTGGACTCCCGGCCACCCCCTGCCAAGGACTGTGTGGTGGTTGCAGGCAAATCAGCCCCTCCACGTAAAAAGCTGTCACGTGCAGGCGTCCTCCCACAAGGACCTAGAAGGACTACAGTCCATACTCTACCCCGAGTGACCGCTGATGATGATGATGATAATGTCTGGTGGTTTTCAGGAGGAATGCTGTCCTCCAAGATGCCACCTCCGTCCGTCATGGAGTATGGGTAGGCCCGCCGGAGCAGAGTGTGATGGCGGAAGAGGTTTTGTTGGATGTAGGGCAGCAAGTTGGACATGGCAATCTACTTTTGCCTCCGGGATGAACCAGGCTGTGGTGGTGTTTTCGAAGGAGGAGAGGCGTGTCAGTGAGATGATTGAGAGTGTGTGGTTATCAGGGGTATCTATGGCGCTGTCTCCTCTCGTCGGTTCCCTCTACGAGCATCACAGTGTCGGGCGTTTCGCCGGTAATCTCCTACGAGCTGTTGGAAAACGGGCTGCGGAGGTTTGGTAAATTCGCCAGTGCTTTCAGACCCGTCCGTCTCTGATGTGAAGTTCCGAAACCGAAACACGTTCAGTCTCTCGGGAGACTGGCGTTTATGTTTTTGGACTCTCTGACACAGAGCTTGGGGGGTTTCCTTTAGAGCGAAACACGGTAATGGCTCCTGCGTGGTGCGTATGCTAGTTCGGGCAGTTGAAATGTTTTGTGTAACCATGTTGGCCGTAAGTGGTTTGCATCTTCACATAGGCAGCATGATGCTAACATCCCGCCCCCTGATAACGTATCCGAGGCGGGGAGAGGAGAGCAGAGTCAGTCGAGGAACGGCCTGCTCCACCTGTTGTAGATGAGGAAATAGGCTCGGCCTGTGGCCTCAGAGCCGGGGGCAGAGCCTGCAGAAACACTGGCCGTTGAACAGGTAGCAGCACCCAGCAGGTCGGCGGGGACTGCTGGTGTGTTCAGTGGTGAGGGAGAGAGTATGGAGGGTGGAGTAGGCCTACTGAAGGGGATCCTGGGAGTGTAGAGGAGATTGCCAGTAGCCAGGTATCAGGTGAGACTGAGGATACGGATTACGATTCGGAGTCTGATAGTGTGTCAGCATGGTCAAACGTCATACCGCACCACAGATCTGTATTCTCTGGAGGACTTTTTTGGGGGGGGGATTAAACTTTTGAGAAGTCAGTAAAAGTAAAAGATTATTTCAGTAATACAGAAAAGTTCATCGGGTCTGTTGGTTATTTGCAGAAGCTGGTTGGTTTTGAGCAGCTTGATGAGAAAACGAATGTTTTCGCTTTAAGGAACATGTCACAGCCTTGAGAAAAGCAGCAAAGGGGGGGAAAAACTGTAAGACGGACAAAAGTTGTGAAATAAATTGTGATCCTGCATCACAGGGTGCTTCATTCTTTTTTTTCTGGTTCATGCCGCTTTGTTTCTTTCGCTAACTTTATCTCTTCTCTACCCATCTTGTGCAGGGGCTCAGGGTCGGATCTCTTAATATTAATAGTGGGAGGGACAGATGTAAGAGAGCTTTTGTGGCTGAGGTTGGGAAGCAGGAACAGATCGATGTGGTTTTTCTGCGGGAAAGTCATAGTGACCAAACTAATGAGGTAGATTGGGGCGAGGTGGGAGGGGTGATGTAAACTCAGGGAGGGAGCAGTGTTGCTAACTAAAAGAACCAATCCAAGGATTTGATCATCTGTGGAGTTAGTTAAGGGGAGGTGTCTGATTGTAAGGGTAGAAATTGAAGGGTCCCTTTTCTGTTTGGTCGGTGTTTATGCCCCAAGTCAGTGGCCTACCAGATTAGCCTTCCTCCGTGTTTTGAGGGGTGGGCTGCAGAAGTGTGGTCAGGAGCAGCTGAGCATAGGTGGGTATTGGAACTGCACCATTGATTTCTCCATGGGCAAGACAAGCGAGGTACCACACATTCTGGTCGCTTAGGTGGAATAGTTACTCAGTTGGATTTGCTAAATGCATGGAGGTTGAAACACCCCACTGCTAGACACTACGCGTGGGTCAGGGTGAGCAATAACAGGAGGAGTGCAGTCAGGCTAGATAGGTCCTACGTCAGTTGCATCCAGTCTAGTTAGTAGCTCCATTACTCCAGTTGGCTTTACTGATCGCCACCTCATCACTTATAGATTCGATCAGTTCTCCTGGGCAAAAAGCTAGGTCATGTTGGCATTTCAACAAGTTGCTACAGGATAGTGGTTTTCCGTCAGAGCTTTGAACAGTTTTGGGTCTGCTGGTAAAGTAAAACAGCACATTTTGATTCACTGAGGCAGACGTGGGAAATGGGCAAGTCACAGATTTGTTTCTTGTCAGCAGTATAGATCTCAACTGCTACGATTAAAGCAGCATTTCAGGAGCTGGAGGGCAGTATTAAGAACACTGAGTGTGCTATAAACAGTAATCCAGGCTTTTCTGCTGATGGCCTGCTGCAAGAAAAAAGGAATGGCGCTCAGGACTTCATGCAGGAGCGAGTGAAAGGAGCCTTCGTTAGGTCTCGTTTCCTCAACATCAAAGACACTGATGCTCCAAGCTCTTTCTACTTCAGTTTTGAGACTACTTGCCAGGACCAGGCTAATGACCTCCTTAAATCTCCACGGTGGCAGGGTGATGACTGATCCAAAGGAAATGAGGAGTCATGTTGTGGCTTTTTACTCCTCTCTCTTAGGAGCAGAGCGGTGGGATCAGGGCAGTGCTACAGAGCTGCTGGAGGGGCTTCCTCAATTCAGTGCTGAAGAAAAGGCAGACCTGGACAGAGACCTTAGCTTGAAGGAGCTGACTGTAGCTGTTGGTCAGATGGCTTCAGGGTGGGCTCCGGGGATAGATGGGTTCACCACTGACTTTTATAAGCGTTGCTGGTGTTCTGTTGGACCTAACCTGCATGAAGTACCCTTGGACTGTTTCCATGCATGTCTGTTGTAAGAGGGCAGTTTTGTCCCATCCATCCATTGTCTTAACCACTTATCCTGCTCTCAGGGTCGTGGGGGTGCTGGAGCCTATTCCAGCAGTCATTGGGCGGCAGGCAGGGAGACACCCTGGACAGGCCGCCAGGCCATCACACACACACACACACACACACACACACACACACACACACACACACACACACACACACACACACACACACACACACACACACACACACACACACATTCATTCCTAGGGATAATTTAGTACCGCCCATTCACCTGAGACACAGGGAGAACATGGAAACCCCACAAAGAGGATGACCCACCAAGGTTGGACGACCCCTGGGCTCGAAGCCATAACCTTCTTGCTGTGAGGCGACCGCGCTAACCACTGTGCCACCATGCCGCGGCAGTTCTGTCCCTGCTCCCTAAAAAGAGAGATTTAGCATTGCTGATAAACTGGAGGCCGTTGGCCCCTTTATGCTCGTACTGTACAGTGCTTTCCCGAGCACTGTCAAACAGACTCCGACACTATCTGGGTATACTTGTTCATATGGACCAAACGTATTGTGTACAGGGCAGAAAAATAATGGACAGTATTTTTCTTTTACAAGATAGGATTGGCCTTTATGCACTTTATGACCTTGACATTAGTATCCTCTCCTTAGATCAAATTAAAAGCATTTGACAGGGTAGAGCTTACGTACTTAAGTACTTACAAGATTTCCTTTGTCCCCACTGCCATCCAATTGTAAAATGGTAGATAGTATTCAGCTGTCGCCTACAGATCATATGTTTCCATGGCCTGTATATTTGAACTCCTTCGGTTCTGCGTGCCCACTATGTCCTGCTGTTTTTTGCTGTCCGTCAGTGATGTGTCAGTTCTGACTTGGTGTTGTGCATGTTTTGTTTGTGTGAGTGTTTTATATATACTGGCTGCAAACTGATTTCCCTGTAAGGGACAGTAAAGATACTTTGACTTCAAGCTTTGATGATCCCCCCCACACACACACACACACACTTTCTCCCCAATTGTATCCGGCCAATTACTCCACTCTTCTGAGCCATTCCGGTCTCTGCTCCACCCCCTCTGCTGATCCGGGGAGGGCTGCAGACTACCACGTCTCCTCCGGTATGTGAAGTTGCCAGCTGCTTCCTTTCACCTGACAGTGAGGACGTAGCGCATGGGACCAGCCAGAGGAGGCGCTAGTGCAGTGACCAGGATACACACCCACATCCGGCTTGCCACCCGCAGACACGGTTAATTGTGTCTGTAGAGACGCCCAACCAAGCCGGAGGTAACACGGGGATTCGAACCGGCGATCCCCGTGTTGGTAGGCAACGGAATGGACCGCTATGCTACCCGGACGCCGACTGTTTTCTATTATGGGTGCGGTTATTGTACAGTGGTTCCGAGTGTTTGGTGAAAGTTGGGGGAGGGTTGAGCCAGCCAATCCCTGTGCAGAGAGGGATAAGGCAGGGTCGTCCCATCTCAGGGCAGCTTTACAGTCTGGCTATTGAACCTCTGCTGTGCATGCTGGGAAGCCGTCTCAGTGGGCCTTCGCTGTCAGGCACACAACACAACCTGCCTTTGATAGTTTCTGTCTATCAATCAATCAATCAATCAGATTTTATTTGTATAGCACTTTTCATACAAACAAATGTAACACAAAGTGCTTCACACAATAAAACAATACAACCCCCCCCCCTCACAAAAAAATAAAAGTACAGGCAAATTTTGTAAAAGTTCAGACAAGTCTACGCGGATTATTGAAATGCGTTTGTCAGGGACCAGGGGATGTGGGGGCACTACAGCACAGTCTCGGCTTGTATCAGACAGCGTCATCAGCAGAAATAAACTGGGCAAATGAATTGTGATCTCAATAAGCAAATAGGGCAGACTGCTATTAGAGTGGCCGAGTCTGTATTTGAAGAAGGGGAAGATATGCTCGTGGATAATGAAATGACAGAGTGTCTATTAAAGGAAGCCCGCCGAGGATAGACAGAACAAGTCAAAGGCAAAGAGGATTTCCAAAGGAAAGAAAAACAAAGCTTCCCTCCGGAGAACACAGAAGGAGTGGGAATTAAGTTCCACTCAACACACACAGATGCAGTTGGACACAAAGGAGCAATGCTTTCCTGAAAATCAGGAAGTTTTTACAGGCTACCAAGGGATGGGGGCAGTTAGGGTGCAACATTTACTTCCGGACTTGCAGCTTTTTATTGACTCAGTTCAATGTTTTGTGAAAAACACAGG
>NC_079231.1:23498208-23518208 GCF_029633865.1 Lampris incognitus | reverse complement strand
GTACCCCCACCCTTATAAACAATACAGTGACTGCAGGTACCCCACCCTTATAAACAATACAGTCACTGCAGGTACCCCACCCTTATTGTTTATAAGGGTGGGGACACCTGCAGTCAGTTGAGACTTAAGAGGTGCCTTAGATGAGTGATGAGGCGTTCCTGTGTTCAGATGAACTGATTCAACTTCCTGTGATTTTCTTACCTGGATTATTGAGCTTGCAGAAAGACACGTGGAGGACAGTGGTTACCGGTCACTGGGGGTCAGCCAGGATCCTGACCACTGCCAAGGCCTCTTGGCAGTGGACAAAGCCACTTGATATTTCACAAGAATTAAATGCAGCTGGTTTCCGGATGGGATTAGTGCTGCATTTACAGCTGCCATTGAACTGTGTCTTTCTTAGCAGAGGTGTGGACTTGGATCACACGACCGTGACTCGAGTCAGACTCAAGTCACAAATTCGATGACTTTAGACCTGACAACACGGAAAAAGACTTGCAACTCGACTTTGACTTTAACACCAATAACTCGTGACTTTTCTCGGACTTGGGCCTTTTGACAAAAGACTCAATACCTTCTCCAAGCCCAGAGACACGTGTGCTTTTAAAAAGCGTGCAGCCAATAAACTCTTTAAATCCACAATTACAGATCCACTTTAAATCAACCCGTAATAGATTAAAAAGCGTTGACGATTTGCATAAATTTAGCTTATTAAACCAAGACTTGAAACTCGAGCTTAGGACTTGGAACTTGACTTGGACTCGGAACTTGACTTGGGACTTGTAAATCTCGTCTCGGGGCTTGAGTGCCAAGACTCGAGACTTGTGACTTGGAAAACGATGACTTGGTCCGACCTCTGAAATCCAGTTGCGCCGCCAGTGGTATGTTCCTGTGCAATACTTGAACCATCTCTCTGGATAAACTTGTGTGGAGTTAGCAAGAGATCCTGACATGTTCTTGTATTCTTCTTTCTTCTGCAAGCCAGAGGGAGAACTTGGCACCAGCGGTCATCACAATACAGGACAAGGCATGGAAGAGGGCTGTTCTATTTATCCATCGTAGTTAGACTAGTATGTACATACGCCATACCAGCACCTCTGTTTTGCTCTTAAGACTACAAGGGTTTTTCATCCATTCAGCCACTTCTCGTGAGTCACCGGTCTGTTGAAGTCCATAGTGGTCTATTTCAGTGAGCCCTCGCAAAATGTCAAATCAAAGTATTCCATTACCCAGACTGCACCGCGGTGCTCTTCTTCCTCTCTTTCTTTCGGCTGCTCCCGTCAGGGGTTGCCGCGGCCATGTTACACAGCGCCAAAATCTCGTGCGCTCCTGCCTTAGCGATCATTTCCACAGAACCTCGTGACAATATGAAAGATTGGTTTTGTATTGAATCTTTAACTCAAGGGAGGCACGGTGGCGCAGTGGTTAGCACGGTCGCCTCACAGCAAGAAGGTCCTGGGTTCGAGCCCACGGGGTAGTCCAACCTTGGAGGTGGTCCCGGGTCGTCCTCTGTGTGGAGTTTGCATGTTCTCCCCGTGTCTGCGTGGGTTTCCTCCGGGGGCTCCGGTTTCCTCCCAGAGACATGGAAGTCAGGTGGATCGGCCGTACTGAATTGTCCCTAGGTGTGTGTGTGTCGGCCGGCCTCTCCAGGGTGTCTCCCCGCCTGCCGCCCAGTGACTGCTGGGACAGGCTCCCGCGACGCTGAGAGCAGGATAAGCAGTTCGTATAATGGATGGATGGATGGATGGATGGATTTGTATCTTATTCATGTTATTAAATGCAAGGTTATCATCAGTACTGATGGCTGGACTGAATTCATTATTGAAACTTTGCACTGCAAGTATAGTGGAGATTGCCTTTCGGCTTGTTAAATTTGTATCTATTTACATGATTGGAAAAGATCACTACATGGATGAAGGGTCAAACATCCTAGGAACAAAGAAGGGATTTTTGATGAGGAACGGGTAGGGGCAGTGCACGAACAATGAGATATTGCAAACCCAGCAGATCCCTGGAGGCGGGACTCATCAACGTACGCCTGCCTCTTGCATGGCATAACAATGAGCAGAAAGAAACACAAACTGTGTTTCTGAAAATGTCCCCCGCATATGCTAAATCCCATTTAGAAAGCTGGTTTTGCTTTGTTTTACCCCCCCCCCCACCGGGTTGGGGATGAGTTGTTGCCTAAAGTGAAGGAGATCAAGTATTTCGGGGAGTGAGGGTGGGATGCATGGAGCGGGAGACTGACAGGTGGGTTGGTGCAGCATCAGCAGTAATGCGGACGTTGTACCGGACCGGTGTGGTGAAGAGGGAGCTGAGCCGGAAGGCAAAGCTCTCAGTTTACCAGTCAGTCTTCGTTCCAGCCCTCACCTATGGTCATGAGCTTTGGGTAGTGACCGAAAGGGTGAGATCGCGGATACAAGCGGCTGAAATTAGTTTCCTCCGTAGGGTGTCTGGGCTCAGCCTTAGAGATAGGGTGAGGAGCTCGGACATCCGGAGGGAGCTCGGAGTAGAGCCGCTGCTCCTTCACGTGGAAAGGAGCCAGTTGAGGTGGTTCGGGCATCTGATTAGGATGCCTCCTGGGCGCCTTCCTTTGGAGGTTTTCCAGGCACGTCCAACTGGGAGGAGACCCCGGCGTGGACCCAGAACTCACTGGAGGGACTACATGTCCAGTCTGGCCTGGGAACGCCTTGGGATCCCCCAGGAGGAGCTGGAGGACGTTGCTGGGGAGAGGCTGGAGTGCCCTACTTAGCTAACTACCCCCGTGACCCGACCCCGGAGAAGCGGCTGATGATGATGAGATGAGATATTTTGTTTGTTTTGGTGGTCGAAATCTCAAGATTTCTTTACGTAAACGGTTTGACAAGTTGTAGTATATTATAACTGCCACCGTGTTTAATAAAAACCATTTGACTAAATGTGTTTGGATAACAATTTAATAAGCCGTACTGTGAAAAGACAAACCTTGCCCAGAAATACACTCAAAAAAAATGAAATGTTGGACTTACATAAAAGTGTTATGTGAAGTGGTCCCATTCATTTTTTTAAGTAACTCTAAGAAACGTGGTTTATTCATACGTATGCAATGCTTCGCTCATCAGTATGACTCAATATGACTCTCATCCCGGCCATTCACTCTCAGCTGCAAACCGGCCCAGTGCATGGTGGAGGTCGCGTTCTGATGAAGCCAAGAAAACCACGTCATCTGTGAAGGGCGGAGATGCAATTCTCAGGTTCCCAAAGCGGACGCACTCCTCACCTTGGTGCGCCTTGAGATCCTGTCCATTAATACCACAAACAGAATCGGAGACAATGGGCAACCCTGGCGGAGTCCAACACCCACCGAAAACATGGTTTACTTCATGCCAAGAATGCGGACACAGCTCTCACTTTGGTTATACCCCATACTCCCGCAGTACCCCCCCCCCCCACAGACTGCCCCGTGGTACAGGGTTGTAGGCCTTCTCCAAGTCCACAAAACACATGTAGCCTGGCTGGTCAAACTCCCATGCCTCCCTCAGCAATTCCGCAAGGGTAAAGAGTTGGTCCGCTGTTCCACGGCCAGGGCGGAATCCGCATCGTTCCTCCTGGATCCGAGGTTCGACAATTGACTTTCCCAGGGAGGCTGAGCAGTGTGATGCCCCGATAATTGGAGCACATCCTCTGCAGTGGCGCCCCCAAGGGATGGCCAGGGGTGGCCACGGCCACCCTGATACTATCCCTGGCCCCCCCAGCCACGAGTCGCATATGCAGAATATGCTTCTGATTGTGCAGAATATGCTTCTATCTGATATCTTACATTAGGTGCTGTTCATTTAAATCAATAATGTGTAGAGGAGCTCAAGCAGGAGTCGTGACAACTTTCTCTTTCGGCTACACAACGTGCACCATTTATTCCTTCCACCATTATCACAACAACAAAAAACCCGCGCAGCGGAAGTGTGTCACTGTAAACCCGAACCGAGGAAACAGCAGCTGTAAACTAACGTTCCTACCGGCTCAATAAGGGGAATCAATAAGGGGAATTATGTAGCCCTATAACCACTACAAATGTATATTTTTCTTAACTCTCATATTGACAGTTTTCCACTATACAGTATACTACAACAGCATCAGAAAATTCCCGAAATTCAGTCATGGCTTTTGGTTTTGGTGTGCCACCCCAAGATTTTCAGTGGCCCCATTTGGCCCCCCCCCTATGAAACATTTCTGGGGGCGCCACTGATCCTCTGCTCCCTTACTTACCTAACACCTCATGCTTACCCCTACCTGATTTTCTCCTTTACTTTGATGAATATTAATGCACAACTAAAAGTTTGGAGCTCCAAGCAAGAACCTGAACCGGAACAGATGTGAACCCTAAGCCAAAATGACCCTTACCCATCCTGCTGCCAAAAAGCTGCTGAGGGAACGCCACATTCCCCAGCTACCAGCTGCCTTCTGACAGAGCGAACACTATTCTCTGCATCCGTTTTGGCGGCTGATCGATATGACAGGGTACGCTTAAGTAAAAACCTTTTTTTTATTCAACCAGATAAACAGCAATTACCGGCAACTGCAAAACGCCTTCTACTTCTATCAGTCCTCTCTCCTCCTCTCCTTTCAGTCTCTCCTCCTCCTCTCCTCCTCAACAGATGTTAAAGCCCATGCTTACAGGCACCTTTAACGCTAATTAGACAAGGAGAGAGAGCAAAATAAAGAGACAGAAGCTGCGACGTAAACATAAAGAACAGACAGATGAGAAAGGGAGGGAAACGAGCCGCAGGCGAGAAATTGATTTGTGTGCGGAGTAAACAAACAAACAAACAAACAAACAAACAAACAAACAAACAAACAGCTCCACCAACAGCTGTTAAAGCTGCTTTAGCTTAATATATTTCTTTGCAATTTTGTACTACGTTTTCTGTATTCAGTGTGCTGCTATTAAACGCAGTGACTGGAAATAAAGTCGGCATGTACATATATATATATATATATATATATATGTGTGTGTGTGTGTGTGAATATATATATATATATATATATATATATATATGTAACAGAAATCCATTGGCAGTATGTATGAGCGCATACATGGGTATACATGCTGCACACGTACTTGCAGGCATTGTGTGTATTCCTATGTGACAGTGTGCGTGTGAGTGTGCACGCGAGCGTGTGCGTGCGAGCGTGTGCGTGTGAGACTGGATGCGTGTTCGCATCCTGTTTCCGTGTGTTCGGGGATTAGATTGTTTTTCATGAGAACGAGGAAGAAGACTTAAGAAAGAGGCAGATGAACTGGCAGTGCTGTTGTCTGTGTGTGGGGGGATAATGAGAGACAGACAGACAGGCAGACAGACAGAGAGCGTGTGAGAGAGACAAGAGAGAGGGAGAGGGCGCAAGAGAGAGAGGAAGAGAGACAAAAGAGGGGGAGAAGGAGAGAGAGAGAGAGCGAGAGAGAGAGAGAGAGAGGGAGGAGAGAGGGAGAGCGTGTGAGAGAGACAAGAGAGAGGGAGAGGGCGCAAGAGAGAGAGAACGAGAGAGGGGGATAGATATAAGAGAGAGGAAGAGGGGGCGAGAGAGACAGAAAGAGAGACAAAAGAGAGGGAGAAGGAGAGAGAGGGAGGAGAGAGAGAGGGAGAGCGTGCGAGAGAGACAAGAGAGAGGGAGAGGGCGCTAGAGAGAGACGAGAGAAGCAGAGAGAGAGAAAGAGAGAACGAGAGAGGGGGAGAGATATAAGAGAGAGGAAGAGGGGGCGAGAGACGAGAGAGACAGAAAGAGAGGGAGGACAGAGAGAGAACGAGAGAGGGAGAGCGACAGAGGGAGGGAGGGAGAGAGAAGGAGAGAACGAGAGAGAGGGAGAGATATAAGAGAGAGGAAGAGGGGGCGAGAGAGAGAGACAGAAGGAGGGAGAAGGAGAGAGAGAGCGAGACAGAGAGAGGGGGGAGGGAGGGAGAGAAAGGGGGAAAAGAGCAAGCTGAAGTGAACAAGATGAGAGAGATAAAGCAGGAAAAGATAACCGAGGGACAGAAGCTATAGTACTTCCATCCCCATTTTAGGGGAATTTTGTGGCGTCCAAGTGAAATACTAATGAGATTCATTTCATTTGGGGGCGTCCGGGAGGCGTGGCGGTCTATTCCGTTGCCTACCAACACGGGGATCGCCGGTTCGAATCCCCACGTTACCTCCGGCTTGGTCGGGCGTCCCTACAGACACAATTGGCTGTGTCTGCAGGTGGGCAGCCAGATGTGGGTGTGTGTCCTGGTCGCTGCACTAGCGCCTCCTCTGGTCGGTCGGGGCGCCTGTTCGGGGGCAGGGGGGGGTAGCGTGATCCTGCTACGTGCTACGTCCCTCTGGTGAAACTCCTCACTGTCAGGTGAAAAGAAGCGGCTGGTGACTCCACATGTATTGGAGGAGACATGTGGTAGTCTGCAGCCCTCCCCGGGTCGGCAGAGTGGGGTAATTGGCCGGGTACAATTGGGGGAGGGGGGTCCAAAAAATGTTTTTCATTTTGCTGGTTCTCAGCAAACAGACCTCTCTGTGTACAGGACACCAGCACACCATGTCGTCATAAACACCGCATGGATAAGTGTTGGCATGTACTTGAATCCCAGACAGCACCCGGAAGTGGGCCACTTCAGGCAGTGATGCGGCACTGATGGCCTTCTTCTGGCCCTGACGAAATGGGTGTGAGCCTGAAGTGGCCCACATGTATAATAGCAAATATGGTGTTACGGCCCGCCCAGCCGTGCTCCCTCCCCAACGTGATCTCGCTGGTACGCCCGGGACGTCTGAGCGCGCGCGCGCGCTTGGCAACGGGAACGAGCCAGGCGCGCTCCCGCTCACACCTGAAGCTTGTGGGCATCCCGCAATGCAGCTGATCCGCTCGTCAAGGCTGGGCTTGAGTTGGCTGGTCTCCCAGAGCTCAGTGCAAGTTCGTGCCGTAACCTCCTCGCAGGAGTGGTTGCTCTTCCCTCCCTGTGCCGCCCCTCCGAGTTCATCTCAGCCCTTGGTTGCTATTTTCTCTGTGGAGTTTCCCTGTGCTCTTATTCTGACGCGTTCCCAGTTTGGATTACCAGTGAGTTTTCTTGGACTTCCTGTTTTCTGAGTTGCTCCTTGTCCTCCTGTGTTGACCTCCGTTCTGAACTGTTTATAGACTACACGCCGGTTTTCGGCTAACTCTTCCTCTACCTGGTGTCGTGCGCTTGGGGTCCTCCACAAACCCTAACATATGGCCCAAATATGCCAAATCTGATGTGGGCCTTTTCTGGCAAAGGTGCGGTGCTCTGGGCAACATGTGATCTGCATGTGACCCTGAAGTGGCCCGTGTGGTAAATGGTGAATATGGCCCAAATATCACAAAACAAATATGGCCACCTTTGGCAAATATGTGGCACGTGCGGCGTTGCTATGACCGCCCATGTGCCATCATTCCACGTGGTATGTGGGCTTGATGAACGTGTCGGGTGTGGGACGGGTCCGGGCCACAGCAGTTTTGCTAAGTGGGATGTTGATATTTCTCCCTCTCCTGTTCCTGTGCTGTGAGTTTTCAGAGGATCTGTCTCGGACCCCATACAGCTCCCCCTAATGGTGACATTGAATGAGTGTGTAGTGTGTTTGCACCATGTGGATTTGTGTGTGCAAGAAGTTCCTGGACGTATATCGTACATTTGCAAGAATTTCCGAGTAAGCCGCCAACATCATCAGATTGACACATACCCCATAATGCATTGCATCCACATATCCGTGGAACTGATGCTGGGCTCCTCCCACAACACACCTTAGCCGCCTACTACGAGGTATAACTGGCAGTCTGCAGAGGTAAAGAAATATTTCTTCAAGAAGCCAACAGAAAGGCCTTTTATCAAGCTCACAATGACGAAGGACCCACAAAGCAGACTGACCCAGGTAGAACAAATTCCAAAAAAGGTTTAATCAGGCGAAAAGGTCGGCACACGGGAACCAATCAGATCAGGCAGAGGTGTCATAAACGGCAGCCAAAAAGGCAGAGTCACAGAAAAACAGGTGTAAACTACTAATAAGACACGTTAGCCCCTAGCTAACGGGTCTGACCCTTTAGTCGAGCGGTTAGTGACGTCGCCTTGTGGTGCAGTACACCCCGTATCGAATCCCGCACCGGGCAAGAAATTAACCGGTTACATTGGTGGCAGCGGCGGGATCCGGAAGTGTGCAGATCCTCGGAAGTCTCTTCGGAGCGCGGGAATAACCAAGCGCGAGGGCGCGCTTCCGGGAGAGGGTGACGACTGTAAACTACTAATAAGACACGTTAGTCCCTAGCTAACGGGTCTGACCCTTTAGCCGAGCGGTTAGTGATGTCGCCTTGTGGTGCAGTACACGCCGTATCGAATCCCGGCAATGGTCAAAACACTCACTGGGAAGACAAGAAAATAACGCTGGACCGCTCACACGGGGGTAAAGACGAGCTAGCGACATGAGGGAGCCAACACATGGCTTAAATACACCACATGGGGGAGACGACCACCCACAGGTGGAACACATCAGGGCGGGACCGGTGATCACACCGGAGGGAAACTTGACCGGAAGAGACGTCTAGGATCCGGAGCGGGTCACGCCACCTTTAATATTGAGGAATATTTACAAGAAGTCAGAATATAAATGGATCCCTAACGACAGCAAGTCTACAAGAAAATGTGAGGCTAAGTCATCCCCCCTGCAACAGAAGGGAAAGGCCACACCAGTTGTCGGCTGAGGCTGAAGGTTGTGGCATTACCAACCAAGACTGCTCTTGTACTGGCAGGTAAGTTTAATAACCGCCTATGATCATGTAACGACCACGGATGACTAGCCTCGCTAGCCCTTGGCTAACGGGTCGGACCCTTTTCCATTAGTGATGCTAGTCCCGCTAGATGTGACTGGGCAGGCTGGACATCGTCCTCAACTGAGTGGTGCAGACTTTGAGAAGGTATTACTTGATGAGCTTGTCTAAAATTCGAGAGTCTAACCTGAGTGTTGGTTCAACTCTGAGAGTGTACAAATGGATCCTTTTGGGTCCACTTTTACACTCTCAGAGTTGAACCAACACTCAGGACTTTACTGTGCACAACAGGCGGTGGTCTAGTCTAGTCCTTCGTGGTCGTTACAATTCATTTGTATTGCTAAGCTTATTTCGGTCTGAGAGCGGCAGTCTCCATCCACGCCTTGTTGCAGGACCAGTTCAGTCCTGTTGCATCTGGAGCTGGTACATACATGATGTTTCCACTCTTGAAAAAAACTAAATCACCTCTTGGTTTTGTTCTACGAGTCAAGTGCTGTCTTATGGCAGCTCTCGTATGAATTCAATGATGCATCAGTAATTTACCCACAAGAACAATGCTGCTAATTGATTGCTATTGGTGTATTGCTTTGGCAGTACCTATCGTAAAACTGGAATGATATGGAGAAGATTAGCACGGCCCCTGCACAAGGATGACACGCAAATACATGGAGCGTTCCTCATTTTTTGGGTCGGCACGGTGGCCCAGTGGTCAGCACTGTCGCCTCACAGCAAGACGGTCCTGGGTTCGAACCCACGGCCGTCCCAGGTCCTTTCTGTGTGGAGTTTGCACGTTCTCCCTGTGTCTGCGTGGGTTTCCCCCGGGTGCTCCGGTTTCCTCCCACCATCAAAAAGACACGCATGTTAGGGTTGATACTCCTGCCTGTGCCCCTGAGCAAGGCAATAGGAAGAAATAACTGGAGTTGGTCCCCGGGCGCTGCAGCTGCCTACTGCTCCTATACAATAGGATGGGTTAAATGCAGAGAACACAGTCATTGTAACCAAACAACTGTAAAATGACAAAATAAAGTGGCTTCCGTCTCATGAAATGGGTGGCTGGGCAACTCTATCAGTAATTTATGGTCACACTATCAACAGTTAGCACATCGAAAGCAATAGCCTCCTTTGTGAGTTAATTACTGCTTCAAAATCCACATTAGTGCTATCAAAAGATAGCATTTAGTGCTTAGGAAGAAAATGGTCAGTGGATTTTCCCCGTGTCAGTCACAGACCCTATTTGAGGCAACTGTCTTTTCAAATGGAAAAACAGAATGAGGTATGTGACATTGAACCGTCCGCCATCTTGTAGCTAATGTGTATTACTATCTCAGTGATGTCAGACTGACTCACTCCATTAGTTCCAGCGCACACATGGAGCAGATAATTAAGGGCACAACTGTCAAGGCCTATTCTTGCTAGAATTAGTCCAACATTAGTTTCTACTTCATTTTTCAACAATTAAAGTAAACTGCAGAGTGCCAACAAGCCTCATGAGGCATGATGGTAATTACCCATCCAATCACACATTCCAACAACAAAATGACACAATCATAAACACTCATTCAGCCAAAGCTCACAGGAAATAAAGAAAGGGGAAAAATGAATATTTCTTGATTACCTGCACCACAAATATTCTCCTGAGGAGAGTCAAAACAGAACCCGAAACAGGCAAGGTATCCTCAACCCTTTGTGTTGACATCTCATTAATGAAACAATTAGGAGGTCTGACATCTCTCCCCAATCTCGTAGCGACTGTACTTGTATAACTTACATGTACACCCGAGGCTGGGTGCAAACAACAGTATCTTGATTAACATTATCTGTGACTAAGTGAGACATACCGAGTCTGGATCAGGTAAGTGAGCTAAACTAACACGTTCTGGATCAGGTAATGAGCTAAACTAACACGTTCTGGATCAAGTGAGTGAGCTACACTGGCAAGTTCCAGATCAGGTAAGTGAGCTAAACTAACAGGTTCCAGATCAGGTGAGTGAGCTAAACTAACAGGTTCTAGATCAGGTAAGTGAGTTAAACTAATGGGTTCCGAATCAGGTAAGTGAGCTAAGCTAACAGGTTCCGGATTAGGTGAGTAAGCTACACTAACAGGTTCTGGATCAGGTAAGTGAGCTACACCAACAGGTTCTGGATCAGGTAAGTGAGCTATACTAACAGGTTCCGGATCAGGTAAGTGAGCTACACTGACAGGTTCCGGATCAAGTAAGTGAGGTAATCTAACAGGTTCCGGATAAGGTGGGTGAGCTACACTAACAGGTTCCAGATCAGGTAAGTAAGCTAAACTAACAGGTTCCGGATCAGGTAAATGAGCTAAACTAATGGGTTCCAGATCAGGCAAGTGAGCTAAGCTAATAGGTTCCAGATCAAATAAGTGAGCTAAACTGACAGGTTCTGGATCAGGTAAGTGAGCTAAACTAACAGGTTCCGGATAAAGTGAGTTAGTTAAACTAACAGGTTCTGGATAAGGTGAGTTAGGTAAACGAACAGGTTCCAGATCAGGTGAGTGAGCAATCTAGCAATCACACATTCTAGCAATTTCCCCAGATTAGAGTTTGTATTTGAGATTTGACAAAGCGGAGAGAGAAATCAAACGGACACACACATCAGAAATAAGAAGCTAACGGTCCGCGGTGGCGTAGCGGTCTAAGCGTCGGCTTGGTGTCGATGCAGTTGCCCACTGGGGACTGGGGTTCGCGCCCCGGTCTCATCAGATCCGACTATGGCCGGACTCGATGAAGCAGCAATCATTGGCAACGCTGTCTTCGGGAGGGGGGCGGAGTCGGCTTGTGTTCGTCATGTGAATGCGTCTCTGTGTGTGTCGGAAAAACAGTGGTTCGGCTTGGATTCGCCTTGTCACGAAAGTGGGGAGGCGCTTTCCTTCGAGACTGCCGGCCGGAGAGATGCAGTTGGCGAACGCATGCAATACGAGGGTGGGTGTTTGAATTAAAATAGGGATCAATTGGCCACTAAATTGGGAGAAAAAAGGGGAAAATCAGAAATAAAAAAAAAGAAAAAAAAAGAAATAAGAAGCTAAACACTGAGGAAGAAGTTCAACGAGAGTCAGAAAAGAGAAGAAGGGACAGATAAGAGTTGAGGAAAGTGAGGGAAAGATTCCTCGACACCTCCACCAACACCCCCCGCCCCCGCCCCCACCCCACACAGCCTTCCCTGGTGGCGGCAGCGAGGGATAATAGCTAGCCGTAGTCACAGTACCGGTGCTGTCAAGGTGGTGACAGGTTGTCAGACAGACCAGTCGCCGGGGAAAACTGTACAAACCTAGAACCAACCAGTCAAAAAGCAGGTAGTTATACAGCTGTCACACACTGCACACACACACTACACACACACACACACACACACACACACACACACACACACACACACACACATGCACACACAGAGAGAGAGAGAGAGCGAGAGAGAGAGAGAGAGAGAGAGAGAGAGAGAGAGAGAGAGAGAGAGAGAGAGAGAGAGAGAGAGAGAGAGAGAAGTACCCAAACAGAGACCAACACGCTGACAGGGAGGTGGACTTTACACTGTGAGGTAGGTTGTACGAGCCTGTGCGTCTGTCAGAATCAGAACCAGTCTGGCGTGACGCCACACACCTCTTCATGGCAGGCAATGTGGACAGTTATGCCCACACATAATGCAATACAATCATGAAGAGATTTGCACAGGAGAGGGCGCCCGGATAGGGTAGCGGTCTATTCCGTTGCTTACCAACACGGGGCTCGCTGGTTCGAATCCCCGTGTTACCTTGGTCAGGCGTCCCTACAGACACAATGGGCCGCGTCTGCGGGTGGGAAGCCGGTTGTGGGTATGTGTCCTGGTCGCTGCACCAGCGCCTCCTCTAGTCGGTTGGGGCGCCTGTTCGGAGGGGAAGGGGAACTGGGGGGAATAGCGTGATCCTCCCACGCGCTACGTCCCCCTGGTGAAACTCCTCACTGTCAGGTGAAAAGAAGCGGCTGGCGACTCCACATGTATGGGAGGAGGCATGTGATAGTCTGCAGCCCTCCCCAGATAGCAGACACATTTGGGCCTAATCTGGGGCGCTTTTGGTACTTACAGCTCAGTTACGGCACTGGCAACTGTTGTGTGGGCCAGTCATGACCCACATGTAATGAACCGGGCCTGACTTGGGTTACAGCACATACTGTGTGGGCCAGATGTGGCCCAAATTTAATGAGCCAGGCTTGACTTTAGTCAAGGCACATGCTGTGTGGGCCAGAAGATACCCAAATGTCATGACCTGTGGCTGAGTTGAGGCAGCCCACTAACTCCGAGTCAACACCGCCATTCAAGGCCAAATGTGGGCCGTGACATAACTGCAGGTGTGGGCCGTATTTGGGCCAAAGATTCTTTGCTAGAATAGTGGGGTAACTGGTCGGAAACAATTGGGGAGGAAAAGGGGGACAAACGTTTAAAAAATAAATAAAAATTTTAAAAAAGATTTGCACTGGAATATCTGTGTACAAATAACACGATATTACACATTCACACTGCGTGCAATGCGTACATTAAAATCCAGGTTTGCGTGCAGATGATGCGCCAGTCCTTTCCTTTAACTCCCGTGGAGAGCTGATGTGTCCAAATACCATGCATCACCTCGAACGGTCATGACGTCCCCAGCCAGGCTCAGTTCGCCCAGTTCACCAGAAATGCAGGCATTCACAACCAGGGTCAGGGTTAGTGTTAGGGTCAGGGTCAGGATCAGGCTTAGGGTCAGGGTCAGGGTTAGAGTTAGGGTCAGGGTTAGGGTCAGGGTTAGAGTTAGGGTCAGGGTTAGGGTCAGGGTTAGAGTTAGGGTCAGGGTCAGGGTTAGGGTCAGGGACAGGATTATGGTCAGGGTTAGGGTCAGGGTCAGGGTCAGGGTTAGAGTCAGGGTTAGGGTCAGGGTCAGGGTTAGGTTTAGGCTTAGGCTTAGCGTCAGGGTCAGGGTTTGGGTCAGGGTCAGGGTCAGGGTCAGGGTCAGGGTTATGGTAAGGGTTAGGGTCAGGGTTATGGAAAGGGTTATGGTAAGGGTTAGGGTTAGGGTCAGGGACAGGGTTATGGTCAGGGTTATGGTAAGGGTTAGGGTTAGGGTCAGGGTCGGGGTTAGGGTCAGGGTCGGGGTTATGGTCTGGGTTAGGGTTATGGTCAGGGTTAGGGTCAGTGTTAGGGTCAGGGTCAGGGTCAGGATTAGGGTCAGGGTTATGGTTATGGTAAGGGTCAGGGTCGGGGTTATGGTCAGGGTTAGGGTCAGGGTTATGGTAAGGGTTAGGGTCGGGGTTAGGGTCAGGGACAGGGTTATGGTCAGGGTAAGGATTAGGGTCAGGGTTATGGTAAGGGTTAGGGTCAGGGTCAGGGTTAGAGTCAGGGACAGGGTTAGAGTCAGGGTTAGAGTCAGGGTCAGGGTTAGAGTCAGGGACAGGGTTAGAGTCAGGGTTAGGGTCAGGGTTAGGGTCAGGGTCAGTGTTAGGGTCAAGGTTAGGGTCAGGGTTAGGGTCAGTGTTAGGGTCAGGGTTAGGCTTAGGCTTAGCGTCAGGGTCAGGGTTAGGGTCAGGGTTATGGAAAGGGTTAGGCTTAGCGTCAGGGTCAGGGTTATGGTAAGGGTTAGGGTTAGGGTCAGGGTTATGGTAAGGGTTAGGGTTAGGGTCAGGGTCGGGGTTAGGGTCAGGGACAGGGTTATGGTCAGGGTTAGGGTCAGTGTTAGGGTTAATAAAATAACTAAAATACTACCGTTAATACCATGATTTAATTACAAAAAAAGTTTCTTTCCCCTGCTTACCTGCTTGTGCATCGGGTGAACTGGGCAAACTGAGCCTCGCGAGTGAACTTTGCCTCGCCGCTGACGTCATGACCGTTCAAGGTGATGCGTGGTATTTGGACACATCAGCTCTCCACAGAAGTTAAAGGAAAGGATCGGTGCATCATCTGCACGCAAACCTGGGTTTTGGCGTATGCATTGTGCACAGTGTGAATGTCTAATGTCGTGTTATTTGTACGCAGAATAGTGAGACCAGGCTCATGTCTTCATGTCCGTACTTACGTTCATCCTCGTGCGCGCTCTTGCATGTGACGAACTACGTGTCGTCCACCTGACAGAGAGCAGGTCTTCACGTTGCTGTGGCTGAACAGGTTTTGGGTTTTAGCCTCATCGGCTCTCAGGTGTCACATCATCAATAGCATTAACCTCGCCTGTCGATCTGTCGATCCCATCACGCTTGGCTCGTGGTGTGCTGACAGGTACCACAAGATGTGCTGTCCCCGGCTGCAGACAGACGGGTGTGTCTGCAGGCAGACAGGTGTGCAGGAGGCAACATTTCCTCTGCAGTACACATTCAGCTCCAGGAAGTACAAACTGAATCCCTCGGGGATTAAAAAGTTGCAGTTCCGTCAATGTCACAGCCAGTTTTTAAGATAGACAGCTTTGCATAATGGCGAGAGATAAAGAAAGAGTCGTTTAGGCACAAAAAATCCACAAGACACTTCAACATGGGACATAAGCAGAATTCCTGAAATTGCACTCAGCTAAAAGAGGAGGGGGGTTCTGCGGCTGTATATGTGTATTTATATATCCGTCTCTGTACGTGTACTGCATGAGAGAGAGAGAGAGAGAGAGAGAGAGAGAGAGAGAGAGAGAGAGAGAGAGAGAGAGAGAGAGAGAGAGAGAGAGAGAGAGAGAGAGAGAGAGTATGTGTGAGACCTCAGGCAATCCTTAGGACACTGGAAAATCCACATGCATGACACACAACCCATGGCTAATGGGTTGTTGCACAGCACATACAAAAACATGTGACTTTGACATGTGCATTAAAACCCATTCATGGATGACAACCACACTTTTATCGCAGACAGCAGTTGTGTTGTCTTCAACAAAACACAAATGAAACTGTGGATCAGGTAAAGGGGGAGGTGATGAAAGGAATCTGATCAAATAAAAAAGATTTAAAAAACCTTATTAAATCACAAAAAACACAGAAATGTAGTTTGACACAAAACTACAGAAACGCAAGGTTTTCACTGTCCAAGACAACAAACGTAGTGTAACGATCACGGGTGGCTAGACTCGCTAGCCCTTGGCTAACCGGTCCCACCCTTTAGTCGACTGGTTAGCGTAGTCGCCTGTGGTGCGGGAGACCCGGGTTCGCGCCCCGGCTGCGGAGGTTCCCGGCTGCCCCCGAATTCACGACACTGGTGTCACACTAAGTGCACACAGCTGTCTGTATTACGTGACGAAAGAGCGGCGCCATCCCATCCATCCATCCATTAACCGAACCGCTTATCCTGCTCTCAGGGTTGTGGGGATGCTGGAGCCTATCCCAGCAGTCATTGGGCGGCAGGTGGGGAGAAACCCTGGACAGGCCGCCAGGGTCCAGATGTCCAGTAGGCTCACTGAGGTGAGCCTACTGTACATCTCATCATTACCCCTCACGGGTAAGGGCCCAGTGACAATTAATCGATGCCGACACATCTTTCTGGCCAACTCAAGCGTCCCGACTAGGCTGGCTTTGTGATCTCTGATTGCTTCATCGTTATTGGTGCCGACATGAATAACAGTGGTGGTGAAAGCAGTGGTGCTGTGTGCCTGGGTTTCCTCCCTCCGTGGTGCCAGCACCCCAAGATTACCCTCTCGGAGACTCTGGCCCCGGGTAAACAGTGAACCAAGGCTGGTGAAGCTTGTCTGATATTGCGGGTAATGGAGTCTCCTATCACTAGCATGTGAGAAGCACGCTGGCTGGTAGGACTACCAACAGGGCTGGTGAGGTAACAACCGGTCTGCAGTCGGGAGAGGTGACTGTAGACCAGGTCACACTGGTGGTGGCTTGCTCTTGCGAGCCTTCCCACACCAGTAAACAGAGACAAACTGGCTGCGCTAGTGCAAAAAATAGCAGGCCTGCTGTCAGGCTCGGGGCTAAGGCTATCTGATGTGCCCGTCACGTCTAACGTAATCCTAGCCGAAAGAGCTGCTCTAACTCACGGACACGTCTCTCTAGTAGAGACCACCTGTCTGTTCCTACGGACCAGTCACCACACACCGTCATTTTAATGAGGCTGCTTTGACTGCGAATGGGAGTGGCTCTCTACAAACCACAATATCTAGAAAGAGTACAGACAGGAACACTTTACTCAGATCTGACAGTTCCCATGCCAAGGGACTTAAGGACAACATTCCCTTTGGACAGTTTCAGCGTTTGAAACACGTCTGCAGCAATGAGTCAGATTTTGAAAAACAGGCCAAAGACATGAAATTGAGATTTTGTGAAAGGGGTTATTCCCCAATTTTGATTGATGATGCAGTGAAAAAAAGCCCAGTTCCAAAATCGGTATGACCTCTTAACGAAAAATAAAAAAACTAATATGGTTAAAAACAATCCCAGACCATGTTTCATCACACAATACAGCCGCTGTGCCTCCAGGATGAAACAAATAATCAGGTCCAACTGGAACATGATTAATAGTGATCCACTTCTAAAGGACATTTTCCCAATTCCACCTATGACAGTGTTCAGAAAAGCCCCTTCTATAGAAGACAAGCTTGTCAGGAGTTAGCTGCCAGGCTCCAAAGAGAACACATGGTTGCATAAAGACCTTTGGGGAACTTATAAGTGCGGGCCATGTAAACACTGTGTGGGTGTCATTCAGTGCACGACATTCCTTGACCTGAAAACGCACAAAGAATACAAAACCAATGGCTTTATCAGTTGTAATGCTGAGTTTGTTGTGTATCGCCTACAGTGCCCATGTGGGTGCTTTTACATAGGTAGGACAAAGAGGAAATTAAAAGAAGGTTTTTCTGAACACAAATATGCAATAAGGATCAACAATGAAGATTATCCAATGGCCAAACACTATAGAGAAATGCACCATGGCGACCCTTCATCCTTAAGAGTCCAGGGTATTGAGATGATAAAGAAACCTGTACGTGGGGGGGATAGATTGAAAAAGTTGCTGCAGCAGGAAACTTTTGGGATCTGGAATTTTAAGGCACTGGAATATCCCGGTTTGAACGAGGAGATAGACTATAGGCCTTTTTTATAAAAATGTCTAATTTATAGTCTACTGTCTTTCCGAGTCACTGTGAACATGTACCTTTATTGTGCTATAGTTGTGGGTGTGTGTACACTTAATCTGTGTTTTCGTTTTCTCTCTACAAAGAACTGTGTTTGGCACGTGACTGCTCTCTAGGATCCGTGTGAGGGGCGGGGCTTAGCGATTGGCTGCTTCAGATCCTATCAAGCAGCTACCACCTGTGCTCTGTGCTGCACAAAAACCATTCACCCCTGTTTTGTCTCACTGTGCCCTGAAGAAGGCCCGAGCCGCTACGCGTGGGCATTTTTAGGTCCTTTTTGGACATGTCCAAGTTCCAATAAAGACATTTTAATTACACGGAGGGCCTTGGTCAGAGAGATTTGTTCTCTTTTTCTCATCTGAAACACAAAAGCTGTTTGAAAAAGAAAACTAGAGAATCTAGTGAACGATACGTGAACCAAGCACAGAAAATAGTGAAATCAGTAGGTCCTCTTTCAGTGTTGTATCGTGGAAATTGTGGAAGCACAACATCCACTGGAAGTTTGTGACGTCTTGAGTTGATGCAGTTGGGGGACAGTAGGGGGAGCTAGAGGGCAAGATGGGGTGTAAGTGAATGTAAGAGGGGAGAAGGAGTGTGAGACGTGGGTTGTTCAAGTAAAGAAGCGCATGCTAACAGACGTGTGTCCCTTCGAGGTCGCCAATGTGTGGTGATGCTAAGGGACCACCCCAAGACACAGGTCTCTACCACGGAGTTGTCCATCTTGGGAGGGAGACCCTCCTCTGCTGCTCTCCCTGAGGTTTCCTGTCTAAGGACAGGATGTTGTGTTGCTGTAAAGCCCCTTGAGGCAAATCTGTAACTTGTGGTACTGGGCTATACAAATACAACTGACTTGACAAATGAAGAGGTTCGAGCAGAATACAGGGAAGAGGGAGTAAACGAAGAAACAGCAGTTATCGATCTCACCAAAGCGAATCTCACAAAGGCGGAGGCCTCCGTCTGGTTGCTTCCTCTTTGCTACAGGTGATGTATTTGCTCAAGCTGACCTGAAGCGATCGATCACATCACTTGTTTTGTGTAGCCTCTGGCGAGGCAGCGATGTTGCGGCACTGTCTCGCCTCTTTCCACGGACGGTTCATCGGTCCAGCTCGCCTGAAGAGTTGGTGTCACGGTTGGTGTGAATACCATCTAATGACCCTGCTGAACCCGTCCTGCTGTGAAGATGACTGGTGCAAGGAAAGAGGAGAAATCCAATCACGTCTGGTCATTTCCAGAATCTGGATTCAAAAGAGAAGGGTACGAACCCCTGGCAACCTACTTTTCGGGAAACATTTGCAGAGGGCTTCGAGCTTTCAACTCTGATCCACTTCTGAGCAGTTTGTTAAAGACTGCTAGAGTAATGCCTTCGTCTTATGACGTCTCTGTTTCATTCTATTGTTTTGTGGTGAAATCACAGCACCACCCCCTCCCCCCTCCCCCATCTTCTTTATCTTCTTTCAGAATCGGGATCCGGGGCAGAATATCAGAGTCGCAGAGTCTTCGTTGTCAGCAGTTTACCCTCTGAAGTGAAATGGAGAGGCAAAGATGTGCAGAGATCGTAAGATGGAGGATGATGGAAAGCACGAGAAACACCAGAAAATGTGCAGTATGTAGCATAATAGCCCCCCCCCCTTTTGTACCCGTCTGTAACCTGCACGACAGGGGAAGGGGCCAACGCCTGCGCAGGGACAGTCTACAGTCTAACGTCTAAGTTCAGTGGAGACTGGTGTAGGTTTTTCTCTAGACCAGATTCTAGTACTCACCCCAAAGACAACACGCACACTCGTGGGTATAATTTACAATAAAAAAACAATTTATTTCAACAGTTCAAAGTCCAGTTATTTCAATATCAATACTAAATGAGATGTGTTATATTATATGCGTATATATTTTACTCTATTATACTTTTCAAAAGTTCTTCCTAATATTCTATTTGTTGTCTATATCTATCTATATTCTATTTTATACCCTTCTAATATATTACTTGTGCAGCCATATTCTACACTAACAAATTAAAGAAAATAATCCAAAATAAAGTATGAGTGCACTCAAAGAACATGATAAAGAAAAGAAAAGGGGGAATGATTCAGTCTTCCAATCTGTGCAAGGTGCAACGTCCAGATCCTACCACAATCACAGGGGCAAGTTAATGTAGAGGCGATGATG
>NC_079231.1:23488208-23493208 GCF_029633865.1 Lampris incognitus | reverse complement strand
GACTGGAGAGTGTCTCCAACCACCGTAAAGACGACTGGTAGTATCATGGAACCGGACGTCATGGTCCAGAATTCAGGGTGGGCAACATGGTCCAGACAGGGCCAGTGTGGGTGCAGGTCTTTGTTCCAACCAAGCAGTTACACACCTGACTCTATTGGTCAACTGTTAGCCATTGCTAAGGACCTTGATTTGTAGACTCAAGTGTGTAACTGCTTGGGTCCCAGACAGCATCCGGATGTGGACCACTTCAGCCAATGATGCGGCACTGGTGGCCTTCCTCTGGCCCTGACAAAATGGATGTGAGCCTGAAGTGGCCCACATGTATAATAGCAAATATGGCCCAAATATCCCAAAACAAATATGGGCCACCTTTGGCAAATATGTGGCACGTGCGGCATTGCTGTGGCTTGGTTCTGGCCCAGATCTGGCAAACAGGAGCGGACCACCCAAGTGCCATCATTCCACGCGGTATGTGGGCCGGATAAAGTGTCGGGTGTGAGACGGGTCCGGACCACAGCAATTTTGCTATCTGGGTTGGAACAAAGACCTGGACCCACACCGGCCCTTTCTGGATCATGTTGCCCATCCCTGATCCAGTTGGATAAAGTAATTTCCTACCGGAGAACAATCCCGGACTCCAGTTTAAATTGCTAACAAGCAAACCGATATAACAGCAAAGAGTCAAACCATGAAACCAGCAAACATGCCTGATCTTGTATCAGAGTTAATCTCTCCAGGAGACTCTGTGCCCTGATGAATATGCATTCTGCTCATCTTGCAGCTGCTGAGGAGGTGCAGGTTCACCTTAACACAAGAGACCTCACCCAGCAGCTGACTAAAGCTTTGGGGAGATGGTAGCACATCATAAGCAGCAATTATCATGACTCTAATTACGTTTCCTTCATTAATCCCCTTGGGGACATTCAGTTACTGCAAATTAACCCATCCTTGCTGTGATCTGTGTAGCTAGCAGCAGCGGGCCGCCGCCTTCATGCTGCGCCCGGGAACAAACTCCAGTTCTTTTCCCACTGTCTTGCTCAGGGGCACAGACAGGATTATAAACCCTAACATGCATGTTTCTTTTCATCAGAATCAGAAACACTTCTTTTGTCACTTTATTTCATGCACTTGCGCACATGAAACAAAACCTTGTTTCCCCGGCCCACATCAGTGCAACACCAACCCAAAAACACCAATCACTGTCCGGGAGACCGGACGCCAGCCAGGAGGACTGTCGGAACTGCCGGTCTGCATGGGCTAGCAGTTAGCTTAGCCTGCCCCGCTTCCCCGTCCTGTCAAACCGCCCTCGGTGTTTCTTCTTCGGGCTCAGCTCCGGGCAGGGCCGTGGTCCCTGGGCCCACAGGATGCAGCAGACCAAGCTCTCCCAGCCGATCCCACGCCAGCTCTCCCAGCCATCAAACCAAGACAAACTTAGACGCAGACGTGGACAAAGACCCTGCATGGACGGTGCTGGGTGAGGCCGCAGAAAATTTGAATTTGTGCCGCCATTTTCCCACACCGGAAGCGGAAATTATGATGTGGGGAAAACCGGACACGGGGAGAACACGCAAACGCCACACAGAGAGGACCTGGGATGACCCCCAAGGTTGGACAACCCCGGGGTTCGAACCCAGGACCTTATTGCTGTGAGGCAACAGCGCTAACCACTGTGGTGTAACTGGGTTTGCCTTCATATTGCAGACCTTTCTTACAAGTTTATTTACCCTCCACACCTCCCGGTCATCGTTCAACTGCGCCTTTCTCAAGAGTCTACCCTAACACGCCTTGCCGCTTCCTCCTCTGTGTGTGTGTGTGTGTGTGTGTGTGTGTGTGTGTGTGTGTGTGTGTGTGTGTGTGTGTGTGTGTGTGTGCGTGTGTGTGTTTGTCCTACTCCAAACCAGACACCTTTTGCTGAACCTTTACACAAGCGTTAGCCACCTGTCCTACCCACCTATCTGCTAAGCTGCTCCTCTCTACTCCTGTTGCCACCCAGAGGATGCTTTAGTCACCACACTCCTGCTATATGCGTAATATCATCAGTGTCACATGTAAACTCACCGTTGTGAAGATGAACTTAGCCGAAACCCCAGACCAGCCTGCAGGTAACTCACCAGCTTCACCTCTTTGTGCCCTCAACACCTTTAGCCCTTGAATCTGCTGCTTGTGGTTAATCAGCAACACTATGTCGTTTCACATGACATAAAATAAAATATCGTTTCCCCCCTGCCCACAATAGCACAACACAAAGACAAAAACTCATCCAAAAACTACAAGAACACACATATCCAAACTAAACACATATATCCAAACTAAACACACATATCCAAACTACGAACACATATATGCAAACTAAACACACATATCCAAACTAAACACATATATGCAAACTACAAACACACATATCCAAACTAAACACATATATGCAAACTACAAACACATATATCCAAACTAAACACACATATCCAAACTACGAACACATATATGCAAACTAAACACACATATCCAAACTACGAACACACATATCCAAACTAAACACACATATCCAAACTAAACACATATATGCAAACTAAACACACATATCCAAACTAAACACATATATCCAAACTAAACACACATATCCAAACTACGAACACATATATGCAAACTAAACACACATATCCAAACTACGAACACATATATCCAAACTAAACACACATATCCAAACTAAACACATATATGCAAACTACAAACACACATATCCAAACTAAACACATATATGCAAACTACGAACACATATATCCAAACTAAACACATATATCCAAACTATGAAACCGTATATCCAAACTACGAACACGTATATCCAAACTACGAACACATATATCCAAACTAAACACATATATCCAAACTATGAACACGTATATCCAAACTACGAACACGTATATCCAAACTAAACACATATATCCAAACTAAACACACATATCCAAACTAAACACATATATGCAAACTACAAACACACATATCCAAACTAAACACATATATGCAAACTACGAACACATATATCCAAACTAAACACATATATCCAAACTATGAACACGTATATCCAAACTACGAACACGTATATCCAAACTACGAACACATATATCCAAACTAAACACATATATCCAAACTATGAACACGTATATCCAAACTACGAACACATATATCCAAACTAAACACATATATCCAAACTATGAACACGTATATCCAAACTACGAACACACATATCCAAACTAAACACATATATCCAAACTATGAACACGTATATCCAAACTACGAACACGTATATCCAAACTACGAACACATATATCCAAACTACGAACACATATATCCAAACTACGAACACATATATCCAAACTACGAACACATATATCCAAACTACGAACACGTATATCCAAACTACGAACACATACATCCAAACTAAACACACATATCCAAACTAAACACATATATCCAAACTATGAACACATATATTCAAACTACGAACACATATATCCAAACTAGAACACATATATCCAAACTAAACACACATATCCAAACTAAACACATATATCCAAACTATGAACACATATATTCAAACTACGAACACATATATCCAAACTAAACACACATATCCAAACTAAACACATATATCCAAACTGTGAACACATATATTCAAACTACGAACACATATATCCAAACTAAACACATATATCCAAACTAAACACACATATCCTAACTAAACACATATATCCAAACTACGAACACATATATCCAAACTACGAACACATATATCCTAACTAAACACACATATCCAAACTAAACACATATATCCAAACTATGAACACATATATTCAAACTACGAACACATATATCCAAACTAAACACACATATCCAAACTAAACACATATATCCAAACTGTGAACACATATATTCAAACTACGAACACATATATCCAAACTAAACACATATATCCAAACTAAACACACATATCCTAACTAAACACATATATCCAAACTACGAACACATATATCCAAACTACGAACACATATATCCTAACTAAACACACATATCCTAACTAAACACATATATCCAAACTACGAACACATATATCCAAACTACGAACACATATATCCAAACTACGAACACATATATCCTAACTAAGCAAAAAAAAATCACTGTCCAGGAGAACGAACGCCAGCCAGGATGACTGTCGGAACCGCCGGTCTGCATGGGCTAGCAGTTAGCTTAGCCTGCCCCGCTTCCGCGTCCTGTCAGACCGCCCTCGGTGTTACCTCCTCGGGCAGGGTTGTGGTCCCTGGGCCCACCGGATGCAGCAGACCAAGCTCTCCCAGCCATCACACGAAGACACAAGCTTGGACGCAGACGTGGACAAAGACACTGCATGGACGGTACTGGGTGAGGCCGCCGCAAACGTAAGTTCACGCCGCCGTCTTCCCAAACCGGGAGCGGAATCATTGCATGATACCATCTTACTAAGTTTTGCAAAGCCTCTCCAAACCGGACATTAAACATGGTAACAACACTATCAGAACCGCACTTGAGAATACCTCTAAGAAAGACAGGTTAAAGTACTATATTGAATATATAGCTTCTTTTGAAATTCAACAAAACTCTGTTGGACTGCAAAAGAGCTTAGTTAATATTTAGGGAGCATCCCAAGTATAAATCCAGTTGCCGTCGTCTTTCTTATGCGTGGTTTCTCTTTTTGCTTCTTCCTTAATGCATGACTAAATGAATGTCCTATTTCTTCATAATGATGTTGGGGGGGGGTCTCAGTTCTAGATGAGTCCGAAATTGGGGGTACCTGCAGTGCACCCCAACACGAGGCCCATCATTAAAATCATCACAAAGACAAACAGAACCCTAACACCATTGCAGTTCTAAAGCTTGTTCCGCCCCCTGCTGGCGAGACTGGTTACAACATGTAGAAGTGAAAGACCAGAAACAGACGTGGATGGCGCTCTCTCATCCACATGCGTGCG
>NC_079231.1:23370708-23483208 GCF_029633865.1 Lampris incognitus | reverse complement strand
CCAAACAGGCCCCCCGACCGACCTGAGGAGGCGTTAGTGCAGTGACCAGGACCCACACCCACATCCGGGTTCCCACCCGCAGACACGGCCAGTTGTGTCTGTAGGGACGCCCGACCGAGCCGGGGATAGGCAACGGAATAGACCGCTAGGCTTCCCGGACGCCCCACAACCGCACATTCTATAATAAATTGGGTCTGTTTGATTGAGTTTTACCCAGCACACCTATCAGCTCTAGCAGTTGTCAATAGTACCGTCAATGCTGCTTCTTTGGCACACCTACATGCAACACATCCGTTATCAATGTTATTGGTTGCAGCTGTGTTCATCTTGCTATGCTTACATCACAGAGCACCAAGACCAGCCTGCCATGTTTTTAACCTTTACATGGTTTCTAACCTGCAGATGTCAGCAAATTCCCTATAATAGTCTAGGGTTTGGTTACTCTTTAAATTGACTGTGAACAAATGTGTTTAACTGGTGGAAAAATCAGTTCAGGTTGTTTTTTTAATGAGGTAGGCCATGATATTTCTGCATGGCTAGTTTTGGCTTTATATTTCTCAAAATACATGGAGAAAAGGGAACAAGGTCGCGGTGCAGGATGAACTCTGTTTATTAAGATGTACCGCAGCAAAACGTTTCCATGTCAGAGCTTCCCTGTGGCAGTGGCAGAAGAGAGCATTATCATTTGTGACCTCTGAAATATGCTGGATGGCTTGGCTTTGCCCATGGGGATCATGCTGTGTACCCCTCAGAAGATGAGGTACACGTTAAATCCCCACGGAGAGTCGCCCCCAAAGTGAAATCAAGCCAATGTTCGGCACGAATGCGTTGAACGAGAAGCAAATTCCTTCGGTGCCAGGTGGAGAGGACAACACTGAGGGTGATAGTTCTTAAAAGCCATGTGCTCTGGACTCTGTTAGTCATTGTTTAAGTTGAGAACTTTATTCTGTCGACTGACTTTTACTTTGAAGTACTTCCTTCGCAAACCGGCAAATTGTAATACCAGCTACCGGTGCGTTGTGTGTGCCGCAAAAGGTTGTCCGCCATCCTTGTTTCTTACGTCTTGGTACACGCAATGTTTGTAAGTATTTAAGTTTATGTGGCCTATATTTACCGCAGCATTACAAAGTCTATCCCATTCATTTTACGTTTTATCTGTAGTATGTTATGCCGTGTTGATTTGTGCTAGCTTGCTATGTGTTAGCATGTTCCCTTTCGCTAGTCGTATGCTATGTTACACCTATCTGTCACAGCCTCTCGCCCTTGACATCAAAGCGATCGCCCTTGACACCTGCTACGCCAGCTGACACCTGCTACACCAGCTGACACCTGCTACGCCAGTTGACACCTGCTACACCAGCTGACACCTGCTACACCAGCTGACACCTGCTACGCCAGTTGACACCTGCTACACCAGCTGACACCTGCTACCAGCTGACACCTGCTACCAGCTGACACCTGCTATGCCAGCTGACACCTGCTACACCAGCTGACACCTGCTACACCAGCTGACACCTGCTACCAGCTGACACCTGCTACGCCAGCTGACACCTGCTACGCCAGCTGACACCTGCTACACCAGCTGACATCTACTACACCAGCTGACACCTGCTACCAGCTGACACCTGCTACCAGCTGACACCTGCTACACCAGCTGACACCTACTACACCAGCTGGCACCTGCTACAACAGCTGACACCTGCTACACCAGCTGACACCTGCTACGCCAGCTGACACCTGCTGACCCCCCCTTCACCCCGGCAATCGCCCTCACCCTTAAAAGGCCTCCACTATGGACCAGTCTTCGCTGGAACGTCGCCATTCATGGACTTCTGCCTGCCTGCCTACCTGCCACAGAGCCACCTCCTGCTCTACCCCCGAGATCGGTCACTTCAATAAAGACTGGATTCTTCCCTTACCTGGTTGTCCCGTCTGCTGTTGGGTTCCTTCCCGATACGTGACACTATCTGTATATTGGCTAGTCTACAGCTCTAATTTCCTGCACTGGGGCACTCTTATTTGTACTTTTGATAGGTCTTATGTGTTCATTTTGTGTACGTACTTTGTAGTACCTTCAATTTTGTAACTGCGGCGTTATGTTATGTTTGTATATTTCAGCTTCACCTTGTGGCAAGTAAACATCATTGTAGAATGACTGGCATGGAGGCAGTGCTAGCGTCTAGGCTTCGCATTTAATAGTCATTGCGGGGGAACTCAGGTACAGTGTGCAGGCATGCAGCTGTGTGTACAATGCCGCCACTAGGCTGCATGATCACGTGACTACTCTGTAAGTACGGAGTGCAGGTCAGTGGTCTGTTTTGTAAGGCCTTTTGTAGAGTCAACTTCCTATTAGACTGTCTCGTGACGCGAACAGGCTCTGTGGTTTTGGGTGTAGAGAGTTGCACAGAGATCGAACCCGCAGGTTCCACAGCTCCACGTTCAAACACACGAGTGCCCGAAGACAAAGTGCACAAGATGCACTACAAGATGTGACTTTTTGAGACCTGCAGTGCCGGGGTGCTGATCTCCCCCCCCCCCCCCCCCCCGTCTCAGCAAGGTTGTACGTCTGCAGCCTCCTTTCTTTCTGCTTCTCTCTGCAGACTTACAGACTGTCTGTCTCGACGCCTCGGAAGCTCAGTGCAGGACTTCTTCTCTGTTTCTGAAAACACTACACATGTGTTCACGCCATCACAGTGCCAGATCTCACACACATTCACATTCACATACAAATACACACACACACACACACACACACACTGCGAGTTCGGGTAGGCTGTCGAGACAGAAGGAAATGGACGTGTTTGAGGTGAACTGACGGTGCTGCGGTAGGAGCGGCATCATCAGCGAACCTGTTGGGCAGTTTGGATGTCTCTCCCTCCCTTTTCTCCCAACTCCCTCCTGAGAGTATTCCCTGCCCCTTGGCCTCCTCCACTTCAGCACCGGGCTGAAGGAGGAATTCGTCTTGGAACAAGGTTTTCGGCTGTCGTTCGGCGTGCGGCCGGCGAGGCGCTGCCGTGTCCTTCTTCACCCAGCAGAGCAGAAGCTGTTGACGGTGAACCAGTAGAAATGTGCGACCTTTTATACCAACGACTAGAAGAGCCCCGCTACAATGTAGCGGTTTGGTTATCCACCCGTCTGAATCTCCCTCCTCTTCATCCTGCCAGCTAACCGCCTTCCCCCTGCCCCTAAACCCCCCCTCCCCACTCCAACTCCCTCCCCCCAAATGCTCAGAATCATCTGAAATGCCGAGAAAAGTGGTTTTTAGCCATTTTTAGAAAATGCATATTTTGCATAATTATGCATAATTATTATAATTATTTTAATGTTCTGCTATTTTTCTGGTCCTCTCTGGAACAATACCTACCACCTCCAAAAAAATGAGGATCATAAGTGCATTTTTGCAAAAATTCATATTTTGCATAATGCCAAAACATTTCTGTCCCAGAAATTTTTTTTTTATATAGGTGAAAAAAATCAAAGATGCTGAGAATCATCTGAAATGCCGAGAAAAGTGGTTTTTAGCCATTTTTAGAAAAATGCATATTTTGCATAATTATGCATAATTTTAATTTTCTGGGATTTTTCCCGTACTCTCTGGAACAATACCTACCACCTCCAAAAAAATGAGGATCATAAGTGCATTTTTGCAAAAATTCATATTTTGCATAATGCCAAAACATTTCTAAGTCCCAGAAAAAAAGTTATAGGTGAAAAAATCAAAGATGCTCAGAATCATCTGAAATGCCGAGAAAAGTGGTTTTTAGCCATTTTTAGAAAATGCATATTTTGCATAATTATGCATAATTATTGTAATTATTTTTAATGTTCTGCTATTTTTCTGGTCCTCTCTGGAACAATACCTACCACCTCCAAAAAAAATGAGGATCATAAGTGCATTTTTGCAAAAATTCATATTTTGCATAATGCCAAAACATTTAAGTCCGACATTTTTTTTTATATAGGTGAAAAAATCAAAGATGCTCAGAATCATCTGAAATGCCGAGAAAAGCGGTTTTTAGCCCTTTTTAGAAAAATGCATATTTTGCATATTTCTGCATAATTATGCATAATTTTAATTAATGTTCTGCTATTTTTTCATAGGTGCCTCTGATCATCCCCAATAACCTCCAAAAATAATCAAGGCCCCAAGTGCTTTAGTTTGGCCGTTTATAGACTCTCACACAGACACACACCACACACCACACACCCATTGTGAAAATACAGGAGTAGATTTGCAGCCCCCCACCACCCCCCCCCCCCGGGAACTAACTGCGGCGTTAAATTAAATAAATGCCGTTATTGTTCCAGTCGCCGTCCCACCGGTGCTGTTAGCTAGAGAGAAAGGCTTAGAAGCTGTGAGGCGGCTCCACATCCACGTAGGCCTGTGCTAGCTCACAGCAAGCAGCGAGGCCTCAGACCGGCTGTCATTCAGAGCGATTTGCGGAAGTTGATTTTGATGTTGACTGCATTTCACAAAACATCTGCAGAGGCTGGGCGTCCGGGTAGAGTAGCGGTCTATCCCGTTGCCTGCCAACACAGGGGATCGCCGGTTCGAATCCCCGCGTTACCTCCGGCTTGGTCGAGCGTCCACAACTGCCTGCGTCTGCTGGTGGGAAGCCGGATGTAGATATGTGTCCTGGTCGCTGCACTACCCCCCCCCACCCGGTGAAACTCCTCACTGTCAGGTGAAAAGCAGCGCCTGGCGACTCCACATGTATGGGAGGAAGCATGTGGTAGTCTGCAGCCCTCCCCAGATCAGCAGAAGGGGTGGAGTAGCGACCGGGACGCCTCCGAAGACTGGGCCAAGTACAATCTGGGAGAAAAAGGGGGGAAATACCCCCCCCCCCAAAAAAATACACAGGTTTCACAAATCTAGAAGCACATCTTATTGAAACTCTGGTCCGTGATGATAGACGTAGTCCATATTTCCTAACAAGCCCAGCTGCTATGGTTGCCCAGCTAGACCGGGTGGTGCGTACCCTGCCCCACCGCGTTATGAATGCACCGCTCTTCATAACCCATGTCCTTGTTTGTTGGGCCTTGACAGGCAAGTCTGTGTTTCTGAACCAGTCCACGAATCGTTCTTAACCATCTGCGGCTGGTCTGACATCTCCGCATTAGGTTCTCCTCAATCTAATGAAATACATCACAATTGCCACGACAACAACAACAACGAATCATGAAGAAAACACCGCAGATTACAAATTCACAAATCAGGAAATGTCAAACTGAATACCTTTGAAGTGTCCACGCCATAGGAGTGAGAAGTTAAGAGCCGCTGAATTTGAGTATCAGACGGATATCCGATGAAATCCCTCTCCACCACCCTACGGGCCATATTTCCCCCTACGGAGAAGGAGTTTTTACAGAAGTCTCACAACAACGCCACAGCTTCACACTTTGTGTTTCACACTCTGACTGGTGTTTGCTATAATATATCACCCGCAGCAGCAAATACTTCTGCCTACGTCGGGGGTTTTGCTTCGAGACAGTCAACAGGAGGGTATTTATGAGGGAACTCCGCTGTTAGCTGGTACGGCTTCCTGCTACCGGGTCATATTTCCACTGCCCGTGTCTGCAGCGGGTTTCCTCCGGGCGCTCCGGTTCCCTCCCACCATCAAAAAGACATGCATGATAGGGTTCACACTCCTGCCCGTGCCCCTGAGCAAGGCAGTGGAAAGAAGAACCGGAGTTGGTCCCCGGGTGCCGCGGCTGCCCACTGCTCCTGTACAGCAGGACGGGTTACATGCAGAGAAGACATGTCGTTGTAACCTGTGCAATGGCAAAATAAAGTGGCTTTCTTCCTTTTTCTCATTTCTGCAGCAGGGCAACAGGTTTAGCTAAGTGGAAAGTCACTGAACAGCCAATTCTGCTGAGTGGCTATCCAGATAGCAAAACTGCTGTGGTCCGGACCCGTCCCACACCCGACTTTCATCCGTCTTTCATCCGGCCCACATACCACGTGGAACGATGGCACTTGGGCGGTCCGCTCCTGTTTGCCAGATCTGGGCCAGAACCAAGCCATAGCAATGCCGCATGTGCCACATATTTGCCAGAGGTGTGCCATATTTGTTTTGTGATATTTGGGCCATATTCACCATTTACCACACGGGCCACTTCAGGGTCACATCCAGATCACATGTTGCCCAGAGCACCGCATCTTTGCCAGAAAAGGCCCACATGTGATTTGGCATATTTGGGCCATATTTGCTATTATACATGTGGGCCACTTCAGGCTCACATCCGTTTGGTCAGGGCCAGAAGAAGACCACCAGTGCTGCATCACTGCCTGAAGTGGCCCACATCTGTCAGGGTAAGGTCTAATATTTCAGCCGTCACATGTTTTTTCAAGCTTCTGACGTAGGAAACGGTTTCTTTCACCTGGTTCGTCTTCCAGTATGAACCGATGTGGTTCCCACTTTGAGGGAGTTTATTTCACTGACTCGTAAGTGAAGAAATTCTGCGCGAGTTGGGTGGATGTGTTAGCCCTCGCTGCATTGCCAGCCATTTCATCATAACATGCAACAAGGCTGCAAGCCTCAGGTCACCACTGTCGGAATTAAAGGGTGCCGAGGGGAAGATGAACAAGATAGGAAGGAAAAGAGTGGAAGAAGAAGGAAATGGAGAGACAACGTATCTTCATTGCCTGTTTAATATTTAATCATTCAATCCGTCAAGCAGTATATGTTAAGTTCTCGAAATTGATTGCTGGTTCTCTTCATGGTGGAAGGTCCTTGGGGCTGCAGTACATGGTGGAAGGTCCTGCAGTACATGGTGGAAGGTCCTGCAGTACATGGTGGAAGGCCCTTGGGGCTGCAGTACATGGTGGAAGGTCCTGCAGTACATGATGGAAGGCCCTTGGGGCTGCAGTACATGGTGGAAGGCCCTTGGGGCTGCAGTACATGGTGGAAGGTCCTGCAGTACATGATGGAAGGCCCTTGGGGCTGCAGTACATGGTGGAAGGTCCTTGGGGCTGCAGTACATGGTGGAAGGTCCTTGGGGCTGCAGCACATGGTGGAAGGTCCTTGGGGCTGCAGTACATGGTGGAAGGCCCTTGGGGCTGCAGCACATGGTGGAAGGCCCTTGGGGCTGCAGTACATGGTGGAAGGCCCTTGGGGCTGCAGTACATGGTGGAAGGTCCTGCAGTACATGATGGAAGGTCCTGCAGTACATGGTGGAAGGTCCTTGGGGCTGCAGTACATGGTGGAAGGTCCTGCAGTACATGGTGGAAGGCCCTTGGGGCTGCAGTACATGGTGGAAGGCCCTTGGGGCTGCAGTACATGGTGGAAGGTCCTTGGGGCTGCAGTACATGATGGAAGGTCCTTGGGGCTGCAGTACATGGTGGAAGGTCCTTGGGGCTGCAGTACATGGTGGAAGGCCCTTGGGGCTGCAGTACATGGTGGAAGGCCCTTGGGGCTGCAGTACATGATGGAAGGCCCTTGGGGCTGCAGTACATGGTGGAAGGTCCTTGGGGCTGCAGTACATGGTGGAAGGTCCTTGGGGCTGCAGTACATGATGGAAGGCCCTATGGGCTACAGTACATGGTGGAAGGTCCTTGGGGCTACAGTACATGGTGGAAGGCCCTATGGGCTGCAGCACATGGCGAAAGGCCCTTTGGGCTGCACTACATGGTGGAAGGTCCTTGGGGCTGCAGTACATGGTGGAAGGTCCTTGGGGCTGCAGTACATGGTGGAAGGTCCTTGGGGCTGCAGTACATGGCGGAAGGTCCTTGGGGCTGCACTACATGGTGGAATGTCCTTGGGGTTGCAGCACATGGCGGAAGGCCCTTTGGGCTGCACTACATGGTGGAAGGTCCTTGGGGCTGCAGTACATTGTGGAAGGTCCTTGGGGCTACAGTACATGGTGGAAGTTCCTTGGGGCTGCAGTACATGGTGGAAGGTCCTTGGGGCTGCAGCACATGGTGGAAGGTCCTTGGGGCTGCAGTACATGGTGGAAGGTCCTTGGGGCTGCAGTACATGGTGGAAGGTCCTTGGGGCTGCAGTACATGGTGGAAGGTCCTTGGGGCTGCAGTACATGATGGAAGGTCCTTGGGGCTGCAGTACATGGTGGAAGGTCCTTGGGGCTGCACTACATGGTGGAAGGTCCTTGGGGCTGCAGCACATGGTGGAAGGTCCTTGGGGCTGCAGTACATGGTGGAAGGTCCTTGGGGCTGCAGTACATGGTGGAAGGTCCTTGGGGCTGCAGTACATGATGGAAGGTCCTTGGGGCTGCAGTACATGGTGGAAGGTCCTTGGGGCTGCAGTACATGGTGGAAGGTCCTTGGGGCTGCAGTACATGGTGGAAGGTCCTTGGGGCTGCAGTACATGGTGGAAGGTCCTTGGGGCTGCAGTACATGGTGGAAGGTCCTTGGGGCTGCAGTACATGATGGAAGGTCCTTTGGGCTGCACTACATGGTGGAAGGTCCTTGGGGCTGCAGTACATGGTGGAAGGTCCTTGGGGCTGCAGTACATGGTGGAAGGTCCTTGGGGCTGCAGTACATGGTGGAAGGTCCTTGGGGCTGCAGCACATGGTGGAAGGTCCTTGGGGCTGCAGTACATGATGGAAGGTCCTTGGGGCTGCAGTACATGGTGGAAGGCCCTTGGGGCTGCAGTACATGGTGGAAGGTCCTTGGGGCTGCAGTACATGGTGGAAGGTCCTTGGGGCTGCAGTACATGGTGGAAGGTCCTTGGGGCTGCAGTACATGGTGGAAGGTCCTTGGGGCTGCAGTACATGGTGGAAGGCCCTATGGGCTGCACTACATGGTGGAAGGTCCTTGGGGCTGCAGCACATGGCGGAAGGCCCTTTGGGCTGCACTACATGGTGGAAGGTCCTTGGGGCTGCAGTACATGGTGGAAGGTCCTTGGGGCTGCAGTACATGGTGGAAGGTCCTTGGGGCTGCAGTACATGGTGGAAGGCCCTTGGGGCTGCAGTACATGGTGGAAGGCCCTTGGGGCTGCAGTACATGATGGAAGGCCCTTGGGGCTGCACTACATGGTGGAAGGTCCTTGGGGCTGCAGCACATGGCGGAAGGCCCTTTGGGCTGCACTACATGGTGGAAGGTCCTTGGGGCTGCAGTACATGGTGGAAGGTCCTTGGGGCTGCAGTACATGGTGGAAGGTCCTTGGGGCTGCACTACATGGTGGAATGTCCTTGGGGTTGCAGCACATGGCGGAAGGCCCTTTGGGCTGCACTACATGGTGGAGGGTCCTTGGGGCTGCAGTACATGGTGGAAGGTCCTTGGGGCTGCAGCACATGGTGGAAGGTCCTTGGGGCTGCAGTACATGGTGGAAGGTCCTTGGGGCTGCAGTACATGGTGGAAGGTCCTTGGGGCTGCAGCACATGGTGGAAGGTCCTTGGGGCTGCAGTACATGGTGGAAGGTCCTTGGGGTTGCAGCACATGGCGGAAGGCCCTTTGGGCTGCAGTACATGGTGGAAGGTCCTTGGGGCTGCAGTACATGGTGGAAGGTCCTTGGGGCTGCAGTACATGGTGGAAGGCCCTTGGGGCTGCAGTACATGATGGAAGGTCCTTGGGGCTGCAGTACATGGTGGAAGGCCCTTTGGGCTGCAGTACATGGTGGAAGGTCCTTGGGGCTGCAGTACATGGTGGAAGGTCCTTGGGGCTGCAGTACATGGTGGAAGGTCCTTGGGGCTGCAGTAAAACACAGGCTCTCCCTTACTGAAGGCGAGACAGAATCCCTTGTCAAAGAAGTGGATTTTAATAAAGATATGCCAGTCAGATTCAGACTGGAGGGTAAAACTGGGTGAATCGAAATGTTTACTCTTAGAAAATACCATTTTGCTGCTTACTAACATGGGGATTGCTGGTTCGAATCCCCGTGTTACCTCCGGCTTGGTCGAGCGTCCCAGCAGACACAACTGCCTGTGTCTGCTGGTGGGAAGCCGGAAGTAGGTACGTATGTGTCCTGGTCGCTGCACTACTGGAAGAATTTATCTTTAACGTTTCAACAACAATAATAGAGCCTCTATTGTACACTGGACCAGTAACGTGCAGCGAGGTCCATGGCTGGGGAGGCAGAAGACGGCAAGCCAGAGGGTGGGAGGGAGACAAAGTACATCCGTTCACAAAACGCGAGGCAGGTTAGCGATGTGCCTCATCGGTGACACTGTAAGAACAGACTGCGCATGCGCAAAACCCCGAACCCGTTTGCTGTCATCCCACACGCCAGAAAGAGGCACAAGCAGACTGCCTCAGCAGCCTGCATCCACGAGGCCGGCTCTGGGAGCCAGCCGTCCTGAATAGGGCATGCCTTTTACTGACAAAACAACACGTTTTGCATGATTTTTGTTTTCTTTTTTTTTACAACAATCTTAACAAAGTTAAAAATTAAATGAATAATTTTTTGGTAACTATCACGATAATTTTTTTTCTTCTTCTTCTTCTTCTTATTAGCCTGGGTGAGGCACTGCCTACCCTGCCTCCCCTGACTGCACATCACTGTGCTGGATCCCCCACAATACCTCTGTACATGACCTGCGTCACGCTGACTTCGTTTACACGCTCCCTGTTAATGCTCCCATACAGCCCATTAAAGCTTTACTGTTTTCCTGTGGGTTTCTTTTATTTGTTTGCCTTGTTCTCCTTCTCTGTCAATTTCTTCAGTTGCCTATAAGATGGTAATTTGTGGAGACTATATTTTTTCACACTCATACATGTGTGAAATAATTATAGTGCCACATTAAACCTGCAAAATGTCCACCTTTTCAAGGCTGTCACCCTCACACTGTATATCCGACTGATGCAAAGCTCGGTGCACACGTCTCCTCGGTGTGTTCAACAAATTTGCCAGTTGGCTCGCCAAAGTCAGTTTTTTTATATAGCTAATTTGCATAATTTAAATTTTTCCCTAAGGCCTTCTAAGTTCTCCGCCTATCAATACCAGACTTGGTATACAGGAAGAGGGGGTTGAGATACACTTTGTAGCTTTTTTTTTTTTGCAAAATAGGATGAACAATATGGCCACCATTGTTAGTGCTGGCTCTGATTGTCTGCATGTCGGTGCTGATAAGTGTGCTGGTACATCTAAATCAAACAGATTCATTATTGATGTTATTAGCTGTAGTTTTATCTGTTAGCTCACTATTATTATTATTATTATTAGTTGTTGTTGTTGTTGTTGTTGTTGTGTTCATCCTGCTATGCTAACGCCACAGAGTACCAAGACCATCCTGCCATGTTTTTAACCTTCACATCACAGACATATTTCAACATTTATTATACTATGTCCTCTGTGTTATACAGCAGTGTTTCTCAACCGGGGGTCCGCGGACCCCTAGTGGTCCGTGGTGTAATTGCAAGGGGTCCGTGAAAATAAAATATCTTTAAAAAAAAGATCCTATGACATTTATAGAAATAGGGTTATTTTACTCAGATGTGACTGAGACCTTTATCTACCTAAACTATAAAGGGTAACAGGACTTTTTTCTCTAATTACATCTGTTTCACAAGTGTCATTTATTGTATTTTAATAAGAGATCTCGCTCCCGTTTGCATTGTTAAAAGTTACTGCATAACAGTTCTGTTGTTACATATATCTGAAAGTTACTGAATACATATTCTGTTGTTACATATATCTGAAAGTTACTGAATACATATTCTGTTTTGTTACATATATCTGAAAGTTACTGAATACATATTCTGTTTTGTTACATATATCTGAAAGTTACTGAATACATATTCTGTTTTGTTACATATATCTGAAGGTTACTGAATACATATTCTGTTTTGTTACATATATCTGAAAGTTACTGAATACATATTCTGCTTTGTTACATATATCTGAAAGTTACTGCATAAGAATTCTGTTTTGTTACATATATCTGAAAGTTACTGAATACATATTCTGTTTTGTTACATATATCTGAAAGTTACTGAATACATATTCTGTTTTGTTACATATATCTGAAAGTTACTGCATAAGAATTCTGTTTTGTTAACTATATCTAAGTTACAACTGAAAGCTCTTATTTTTGCCCCAAAGAGTGAATAAATGCTATCATGCAATTTAAAATGCAGTTTCTACTGTTTCTATCAAATTGCAACCCCCCTCCCCCAAGATCAGGTGGAGGGGTCCTCAGGGTAAATCAAAAATACGCAGGGGGTCCAGGACCCCAAAAAGGTTGAGAACCACTGTTATACAGGATAACGCACGGAGCCTATTTATGATTCCTTTTGACCAACAGATGGCGGCACTACTCTCATCAGCGTAGAATCTGCTGGGTATTGAGAGAGAGAAGAAGACGCCAAGCACAGCGGGACAAGCGGGGGACTACAGACAGCCGAGCCACACTCCTGTTCAGTTGGTGGCGGTAATGCTTGATACAGTTATTTGCCAGCTGCCATAAAAACAAGGAAGAAGAGACAGAAGTCGGAAGACGCAGAAGAAGAAGAAGCACAACAACACAGCGAAGAAGTAGAACCGGAAGGTAGCGCTGCTTGACGCTACGTGTCCCTGTCAGTTCGGTGTTCGGCTAGCAGACAAGCGTGATTGGGATGTAACAGTAATTTAACAAACAAGCAAAACATCGCTAATTGAGATTAGCCATGGATATCGCGCTGTATTTAATAGCCGCGGCGATCCTCATCGTGCTGATTGTGTTTGCCGTGAAGGTGCGGGGGAAGGCTGAGGAAGGTGAGCAGCTACTCCGCTAGTTAGCGGTGTAATTCCGGCTGGCCAGCTTGAGTCCTCTCCGTATTCTGCTGCCCACTGACGCAGACCAGCTCACACAAGACCTGTGCCAAGCCGGAGCCCGCTGGAGCTCCGCAAAGCTGTGTTTAATAACCCCCATGGCACCCATCTGTTTAATGCTAACCGCTAAAGGAACGAGTCTAAATGTGACTCAAGTAAGACCAAGGAACACAACTGATAGATACAGTGGCAAAGTTTAGAGGAGAGCAGTTACAAAGTATGAAATATTGACCACTTTTTGCAACAAACTAGCATGTATGTATGTATGATGTTGGTAATTGCATATTGGCAGATTTAGAGACTTGAATCACATGTTTTGCAGTTTGCAGCTAACCCATTTCTGCAAAACCTGTATCTAGTCCAGCAGAATGTATTTAGGTTTACGGAGTAGATGTGCTGTGTGTGCAACTAGGAGACACAGTCAGTCAGTCTTGTGGAACACTTTGTTAATCGGTTTATCCAGATGTGTAACTATGTGGCTATCTACGTGATCATATTTACAGAATGAGTGAGCGTCCTAACAGATGTGCTGGGGAATGCTTGCTGAGATTGTGTACTTGTTCTGCAATTCACCAGATCACATTTTCTGGTAACATAGATCCAGAAATGTGAAACGTACCACACAATAGCCATTTAAAAAGTGCATTGACATCTTCCATGATAACTGCTCCTCTTTTCCAACCTTCAGCTGATAGGGAGCACAGGCAGAATGTCGTCCAGGCCGTGGCGCGTCCTCAGCAGGTGGCGGAGGAGCGGGGTGCAGGCATGCCTCGACGGCGGAGGAACCTCAACGCCAGGGTGATGGCCCAAAGACGTGCCCAGAGAGACGTGTCTGACACTGGTAAACACTCAGGCGGTCGATGCAGTGGCGCCCCCAAGGGGTGGCCACGGCCACCCTGATACTATCCCGGCCCCCCCCCGCTGGCCCCCCCAGCCACGAGTCGCATATGCAGAATATGCTTCTGATTATGCATAATATGCTTCTATCTGATATCTTACATTAGGTGCTGTTCATTTAAATCAATAATGTATATTTTTCTTAACTCTCATATTGCGTTTTCAGCTAGCCTATACAGTATACTACTACAACAGCAGCATAGAATTCCCGAAATTCAGTCATGGCTTTTGGTTTTGGTGTGCCACCCCAAGATTTTCAGTGGCCTCATTTGGCCACCCCTATGAAAAATGTCTGGGGGCGCCACTGGGTCGATGAGGGGTGGGAAGACTTGTTAGCCTCTGTTTCGCAGAGGAGCTGCCTAAATTGCGCTTTTCTTCAAGTTAACCTCGGAAGTGAGCTTGTGACACTGCAGGCGAGTCTGCACTTCCCTGCGCTGGCTATGGCTCAAGCTCACATGACAGTTGCTAAGTATGTCAGAGAGAGACGGCTTCAGTTGTGCTCACATCCAACTAACTAATACTGTCCACTACCTGGAACTGACATGAATTTCTGCATTGGTGCTTGGCTTCCGTAATTGCTGTTTGCAGCTTTGTTTTTACAGTTTGAAAGCATGGCTAGTGGACTAGATTATCCTGTTGTATTGCTATTTTTCATATATTATCAATGTTTTCACAACATGCATGTACCTATAGCCGTTATTACATCATCTCCACCCCGCTGCGCCCGTGCGGTGGAATAGGAGGGAACATTTGGCTGCACCACATGGTAGAGAAGAAAGCAAGCTATTGTCTTTGAATATGCATAACGGAAGACGGATATATTCATTGGTTATATGCTCAAATTCCAGTTTGTCATTTGTAAAGCAGATTTTAGAACAATGTTGACTTGAGTGCTGTGAGAAAAAAAATGGTCAAACATGCAGATACTGGGATTCTGTGAAATCCATTAACACCAGCGTGACTCCAGGAAAATGCTGTGGTGTACCGAGGACCATGATCCTTAGATTTTGTGACACAAGGAATTTCACACTAAAAGCGATCCCAGTCAAAAAAACAGGATTCTAACTTGGTGTGAAAGGGTTCTGGGGTTACATGTGGGGTCAAAGTATGTGTTGGGTTCTGAAAGTCTAGAATAGTTTTAAATCATGCTGTCTAAACTCAAGACCTTGGAGATTATCGGATACGATTAGGTACAGTATTGTAAGCCTTAAAACTAGTAGTCGAGGTATTCATTTGACCATTTCTTGTCGTACTGTCCTATACATGAAAAACCAGACCAGTCATGCAGACCTGATAGGTTCAAAGTCTCCATTTTCACATGTTTTATTGAGAAATTTGTCAACTCACACTGGCATCAGGAAGGTGTTCAGGTTGTGAATATAGTTGCTTGTAGACACCCTGGTGGTAAATGGATTCTTATTTTCCAGAGGAAAACCTATTGGAGCTGGCAGCTGCAGAAGAGGAGGAGGAAGAGGTGGAACTGCAGCCCCAGGCCCCGGGCAAAGTGGGAGCCAAAAAGCAGAGAAAGCTGGAGGAGAAGCAGGCAAAGAGAGCCCAAAGAGAGGTGACTGCTATCCTCCTCATCTATCAGAAACATCCTGTGTGCACGGTGTGGTGGACTGTTAAAGGGGCATTAGAGGGGTTGAGGATCATGACTCTTTTTTTTCAAAATGCCAGATGAAGGATATCAGTATTATAAAACTATATAAGATAAAGATCTTACATTTCATAGCAACTTGCAAATGTATTTTGGCGATTATTTTATAGAGATTGAATAAATTATCTCAAGTTACTTAATCATGTAGAAATTTCTAATTATCATGGAACTTTAAATATATGTTATATGCAGCATATCATTATGCAAGACTATTGGCTGTCTGCCAAAAGTGAACATTTTTGACCGCGGATGAATACACTCGCTAGCCCTTGGCTAACAGATCGGACCCTTTAGTCAACTGGTTAGTACAGTCGCCTGTGGTGCGGGCGACCCAGCTTCGCGTTGCAGCTGCGGTGGCGGTTCCTGGCTGCCCCCAAGATTCCCTACGTTGGTGTCAGAACTGGGATGGGGAGACTGTTAGGCCATCGGAAGCATGTCCACCCAGAGGTGTGAGGGAGCTGATATGCTGAAGCGCGGGGACGTGCTTCCCGAAGGAGGGGAGGTAGGGTAACAATCACGTACAAGTAGACTCGCTCGCCGCTTGGCTAACGGGTCGGTTCCTTTAGTCGACTGGTTAACGTAGTCGCCCGTGGTGCAGGAGACCCGGGTTCGTGTCCCAGCTGCAGTGGTTCCCAGCTGCCCCCACAATTCACTACATTGGTGTCAGAACTGGGATGGTGAGACCGTGAGGCCATCGGAAGCATGTGCACCCGAGGCGTGAGGGAGCTGTTATGCTGAAGTTTTGTCAACTTGGAGCTGAATGCCAGATCTAATTAAAGATCTGGTTTGACCAACTGGAAAAAATAGACTGACGTGCAATAAATGCAGTAGATGACATGCAGTGCAAGTTGGCTCCATATGGACTTTTCTGATGTTGCTAGCCAACTCTGAACTTTCTTCTTGGCTACTGTGCTGGCCAGATGATGGAAGTAAAACCTAAGCTAAGTGCCAACTGAGCCCCTTCCACCAAGATTCCTCCTGTGACCTCTGTTTTGGTATCCTTTTAAGCATTGGAAGTAAATGATGTCAATTCCCAGACACCCTAGTCTGTGCCCTGTTGCTCACAGACCCCTATAGTTGAGTAGATTCATGTTTCCCCAAGTATTCTCAACATTCATCTTCTTGCAGCATCATAAAAACTTACATTCACTGGTTGTTGTACTGTGAACATGTAAAATCATTCAGTGATTTTTTTTTTCTATTTTTAGGATTCAGTGATTATGCACTTCCTTTGTAGGGGACAATATTACATCTGTCACTACTACTACTACTACTACTTTGGGCTGCTCCTGTTAGGGGTCGCCACAGCGGATCACAGCGGTTTCCATCTCTTCCTGTCCTCTTCATCTTCCTCTGTCACACCAGCCACCTGCATGTCCTCCCTCACCACATCCATAAACCTCCTCTTTGGCCTTCCTCTTCTCCTCTTCCCTGGCAGCTCCATATTCAGCATCCTTCTCCCAATATACCCAGCATCTCTCCTCCACACATGTCCAAACCATCTCAATCTTGACTCTCTTGCTTTGTCTCCAAACCGGCCAACCTGAGCTGTCCCTCTAATATACTCCTTCCTAATCCTGTCCTTCTTCGTCACTCCCAATGAAAATCTTATCATCTTCATCTCTGCCACCTCCAGCTCCACCTCCTGTCTTGTCATCAGTGCCACTGTCTCCAAACCATACAACATAGCTGGTCTCACTACCATCTTGTAAACCTTCCCTTTAACTCTTGCTGGTGCCCTTCTGTCATAAATCACTCCTGACACTCTTCTCCACCCACTCCACCCTGCCTGCACTCTCTTCTTCACCTCTCTTCTGCACTCCCGTTACTTTGGATAGTTGACCCCAAGTATTTAAAGTCATACACCTTCATCACCTCTACTCCTTGCATCCTCACCATTCCACTGTCCTCCCTCTTGTTCACGCATAGGTATTCTGTCTTGCTCCTACTGACTTTCATTCCTCTTCTCTCCAGTGCATACCACATCTGTCACTCAGTGGCTTATATATATATGTATATATATATATATATATATATATATACACACACACATATATATTTTTTTTTTTTTTTCTATGTAAAAACGTAATTCATCCGCGGTGGTGTAGCGGTCTGAGCATCGGCTTTGTGTCGATGCAGTTGCCCACTGGGGACTGGGGTTCGCGCCCCGGTCTCGTCCGATCCAACTATGGCCGAACTCGACCAAGCAGCAATAATTGGCAACGCTGTCTTCGGGAGGGGGGGCGGAGTCGGCTTGTGTTCGTCACAGGAACGCGTCTCTGTGCATGTCGGAAAAAGCAGTGGTTCGGCCTGGATTCGCCTTGTCACGAAAGTGGCGAGGCGTCTCCTTTGAGACTGCCGGCCGGAGAGACGCGGCTGGCGAACGCATGCGGTACGAGGGTGGGTGTTTGAACTAAAAAAATAGGGATCGATTGGCCACTAAATTGGGAGAAAAAAGGGGGAAAATCAGAAATAAATAATTTTTTAAAAAAAACAAAACGTAATTCAGAGAGAATTAAACATTGTTTACCCTTGGCAGGGTGATGTAATGAATAGGGGGACTGTTCCTAAGCCAGCAGGCACAAGTTCAAGCCTCCGGGTCAGTGAGCGTTTCTCCCTGAGATGTTTCACTGAGCAATACTCCAAACCCCTAAAACCTTCAGGGGTTCGACTACGTAGCCGAACCCTGGTTTTCATCCACTCCTCTGCGTGAGAGGAAGCACAAATGAACTTCTCTGTGGAGGTCAGGGAGTGACCACACTATCCTGGCCATTCCTTGTGGAGTGGCATGTTCTCCCCAGGTTTGTGGGGCATTCCTTCAGTTGCTCCACCTCCCACATTTCAAAGACATGCATGGAAGGTTAGACGGAGACCTGGAAACTGCCCACAAGTGTAAATGTTGTGCGACTGTATTGACTATGTATTGCTGTTGTTTGGCTGCTGTGATTAGCATACCAAACAGTTTGTGAGAATGACATTTTTATATTTCACTTCTTCTGAATTTGGACATTTGGTACAGAAATGAGGCTGAAACGTTGCCATAGAGGTGGTCAGTGGTTATCGTTGTTCTCTGTTTTACTTCACAGGCTGAGCAGGAGGAGAGAGAGGAGAGGAAGAGGTTGCAGGAGCTCAGAGAGCAGGAGAGACTAAAGGAGGAGGAGAGAGAGAGATTGCTGGAGCAGAAACAGGTAAAACACACACTGATAAATCTGTGTAGAACCATTTTAGTCATACAGGTAGTAAAAAATCCAGAAGACGTTCAAATCTGTTCACTAGACGCAAGGTTTCAGTTGGAAGATATGTCGCTCGTTCATCTGGATGGGTTCTTCAGTTCTCCCGGAGAAACGGAGGTTTCTCCATCCGGCGTTAGACCTGGAGAAACTCCTGACTCTCATCTTTGAATAGCCAACCTTAGCCCTAGCTGACTTGACTTTACATATTTAAGTCAACCAGTTGGTCTTGATAGTTTGACAAAATTCACTTAAAACAGTCATTGCCCCCCCCCCCAACAAAGTAGGACTTGTGGCAGATCTAGCTATGACAGCATGTTGTGAGCATTTGAAATGAAATCAATCACCAAAAACAGAATGCATCATTAAATGAATGGAAGAGGTGGTTATAGTAAGGTGGGGGAACTGACTGAATTAGGGGGCCTATAAATTAAGATGCAGAGTAAAGGGGGAGAGCCAGGGATTAAGAAACTTAAAACCTCAAAGGAGATAAAATTACCAAAAGTGGCGTCCGGGTAGCATGGCGGTCTATTCTGTTGCCTACCAACACAGGGATCGCCAGTTCGAATCCCCTTGTTACCTCCGGCTTGGTTGGGCGTCCCTACAGACACAATTTGCCATGTCTGCGGGTGGGAAGCCAGATGTGGGTATGTGTCCTGGTTGCTGCACTAGCGCCTCCTCTGGTCGGCCAGGGCACCTGTTTAGGGGGGAGGGGGAACTGGAGGGAATAGCGTGATCCTCCCACGCGCTATTTCCCCCTGGTGAAACTCCTCACTGTCAGGTGAAAAGAAGGTATGGGAGGAGGCATGTGGTAGTCTGCAGCCCTCCCCGGATCAGCAGAGGGGGTGGAGCAGCGACCGGGACGGCTCGGAGAGCGGGGTGATTGGCCGAGTACAGTTGGGAAGAAAAAGGGGGAAAATCCAAAAAAAGAAATGTGAGGAACCTCATGAAAAGGGTTTAATGATTTCTTGCTAATGAAGGGATGCTAAAAGAAAAGCAGGTGCAGGGACAGCACCACATGTAGAAACACATGGAGCACTCCCCGTATGTTGCTGCAGAGCACCACCCCGCCATGCAGGGCCGCCAGCCGAGTTCCACAGATGCACAGAGCTCCGGAAGAAAGAGTACTGCTTTTATACACAGAGCAGAACGAGCCAAGCACATCACTCACAGAGGGTGCAGAGTGAGCCTGGCGTATCGCCGGCGCGGTCACAAATGGTGCAGGAGAAGTTTTACGAGTGAAGAACAAAAGACAAGAAGCACTTCCAGGAACTGGGTGTACTTTAAAAAACACAAGTTTCAATGCTGCTTATCCACTTCTGTAAGTGTAGCTTGTCGCATTCACAAAATGGGTGAAACGCAGTGAGTATTAAGAAGTCTTTGAAAGAAGTTGATGAACTGTCCTAACGTTTTGTCCGCTGGTAACATCGTGTGTCAGTGCAGCCAAAGGGACGTGTCAGGCTCTTTTGGTCCATTAAGATGCCAGAAGCGAGTTGAAACCCAAGGAGGTTAAAACATTAAGTCCTATAAAAGCCAACAAACATCATTGGACAGAAGTCAGAGCAAATTTGCATTGCAATGATTCACAGCAAGAAGGTCCTGGGTTCGAGCGCGGGGGTAGTCCAACCTTGGGGGTCGCCCGGGTTGTCCACTGTGTGGAGTTTGCATGTTCTCCCCATGTCTGCGTGGGTTTCCTCCGGGGACTCCGATCCCCCCCACAGTCCAAAGACATGTAGGTCAGGTGAATCGGCCATACTAAATTGTCCCTAGGTGTGTGGATGTCGGTGTCGGCCCTGTGATGGACTGGCAGCCTGTCCCGAGTGTCTCCCCACCTGCCGCCCAATGACTGCTGGGATAGGCTCCAGCATCCCCGTGACCCTGAGAGCAGGATAAGCGGTTTGGATGATGGATGGATGAAAAATGAATGAATGGGTGATTCAAAGGTGGACTTGTCACATACTTCATGTACAAATACAATTAGCAGTAAAATGCTTGTTGGCAAACTCCGAAACTGTGCAACAAAAAGAAGTAGAATTCAAGTGAGCTGGAATAAAAAGTTAAACATCCGGAGAGTAAGCAGAAGGTACACTGTGATAAACATCTGTGTACAAATGTTCAAGCTCCTGAGAAAGGCTTGGTCACACCCGTGTACCCAGGTACCACCCCCATGTCATTTTATGAGAAGAGGTAGTAGTGCCTGAGAACTTACACCTGGAAGGAGCTCGGGTAAGCGTCCGTATTAAGATGATGTTTGCAGCTGAGAGAAGTTGTGGGAAGGGATGTTGGTAAAAACTGAATATTTGTGAGAATATTTAAGCGTGCGAGTTCACACCAAGTACCAAGTTAGTTCTCCAGCAATCGATTTACAGCTCTGTGTTACACAGGGTGGTTGTCTGGCTGGCTAGTTGTCAGTTGACTGGTACATGAAGCCAAATCAGGGACGTCTGGCTAGTGTGGTGGTCTATTCCGTTGCCTACCAACATGGGGCTCACCGGTTCGAATCCCCATGTTACCTCCAGCTTGGTCGGGCGTCCCTACAGACACAATTGGCCGTGTCTGTGGGTGGGAAGCCGGATGTGGGCATGTATCCTGGTCGCTGCACTAGCGCCTCCTCTGGTCAGTCAGGGTGCCTGTTCAGGGGGGAGGGGGAACTGGGGGGAATAGCGTGATCCTTCCACGCGCTACGGCCCCCTGGTGAAACTCCTCACTGTCAGGTGAAAAGAAGCGGCTGGCGACTCCACATGTATGGGAGGAGGCGTGTGGTAGTCTGCAGCCCTCCCCGGATCAGCAGAGGGGGTGGAGCAGAGACCAGGACGGCTCGGAAGAGTGGGGTAACTGGCAGGATACCATTGGATTGCTGCTAGTGCAGCAACCAGGGCACATACCCACATCCGGCTTCCCACCCACAGACACGGCCAATTGTGTCTGTAGGGACACGCAACCAAGCCGGAGGTAACACGGGGATTCGAACCGGCGATCCCAATGTTGGTAGCCATCGGAACAGACTGCCACGCCACCCAGAGGCCCTTGGAGCAGGACTATGAATCAGTCTTTATCCATCCATTGCCCGTGGATCACGGACGATATCTCAGACACCACTGATTTGATTTTGCTGAAAGTTGGGAACTAGAAACGACGCATCCAGGCCAAGACGATCACAGACTTTAAACAAGCACAACATCCCCACCGTTGCAGCTGGAACATCTGGCACGCTCTAAGAAATGGTGCGTGCATGTTGTCTCTGAAAAAAAAAAGTTTTTTTTAAGCATTTCCTCTCTTCCACTCCTGGTGTGCTTCCTTCAGGAGGAAGAGGAACGCCTTGCAAAGGAGGCACAGGAGAAGAGGGAGGAGGAGGAGTACCTCCGCCTCAAAGCAGCCTTCGTGATAGAGGACCAAGGAGAAGCCGAGCAGCTCACCGAGGATGAGGTCAGTCCCTTGTCTGTCCACCCATCTCATATCCGGTGGATAAAGATAAGGAGCTGGAGTTTGGTCAGGGTTAGAACTGGTTTAGTGTCCGTTGTAGCACAACAGAGTTTGACATTACAGGCTCTGTTTTCCTTAACTGAGGAATTGGAATATAACATAGAATATAACAAAACGTCACGTGTTTTGTCTCTGTTCACTCAACTGTTACCAACCTGTAATAAATATTGGTGTTCCTCCCTCTCAGTCGCGCAACCTCCTGCAAGAATTCATCCGGTACATCGAGGTAAGAGATTAGCATGCACTGCACACTCCTGCGTGCCACAGTCGCTGTACACGAGTTTATTAACCACTGAACACGCCGTCCACTCTGACCCACAGGACTCAAAAGTTGTTCTGCTGGAAGACTTGGCTTCACACTTCGGGATGCGTACGCAGGACGCTATTGCCAGACTACAGGACCTGTTAGCTGATGGTTCCCTCACAGGTTAGTACACCTAGCAGTTGCCGGTTTTAGTACAAAAACTTGAACTTGTTTTTCCAGCACATACCACAGATGCTCGATCGGATCGAGATCTGGGAAATTTGGAGGCCAAGGCATCACCTTGAGCACTTTGTTAGGTACCTCAAACCATTCCTGAACAGTTCTTGCAGTACGGCACGGGACAATATCTTGCTGAAAGAGGCCGCTGCCATCAGGGAAAATCAAAACTGTGATGCGTGTTCTGACACCTGTCTATCATAGCCAGCATTAACTTCTTCAGCAATTTGAGCTACAGTAGCTCTTCTGTGGGATCAGACCAGACAGGCTAGCCTTCGCTCCCCCCGCACATCAATGAGCCTTGGGCAACCCAACCCTTGTTCAGAATTTGAGAAGGATTCCCACTGCGTCCTTATTTTGAGAAGTTGATCATGAGTAAAAACCTTTAGCAGAAACCCAGAGCAAACATGAATGACACTATGTGCAGGATCACTACTGTGTGCACCTTTAGGATCTGAGAGGAAACATTAACGTGAGCATATTAGCAGAGGCTAGTCCCATGTCTATGAACGTTGATCTAAATCTGAAGAGCGTTCAAAGATGAGGTCCATGTCTGAAAACCTGGCTCAGGGTCACCATTCATAGTGTTTACGATGGTTGTTCGATGTTTGAAACTGTTCTTTGCTGATGATACGCACATCTGCACAACGTCATAAGCCTTCAGCTCTCCTTCAGGACTGACCTGTCGTCTTTTCTGCAGGCGTGATTGACGACCGAGGGAAGTTCATCTCGATCACGCCAGAGGAGCTGAACTCAGTGGCTGAGTTCATCAAGCAGAGAGGAAGAGTATCCATCACGGAGTTGGCGTGGGCTAGCAACTCGCTCATCAACCTCATCCCGGAGATCCATACCACTGCCTGATGGACCCTTTACTTTCCAGTATCCACTGTTATGTGGACACTGGTGATTTGTTGGACTGACATTTGGAGTTTAACAATAGGACATCAAGTATTTAACAGGCCAGACCTGATTAATACTGCAGCCCACTGAAACCACGATGACTAAAAGTTTCTTCACTTGAAAATTTTAACAAGTGATGAACGGCCTCGGTTTATTTTTATTTTTTGCATTGAGCGTGTCCCGACAAAAGGTATGACAACAATGCTGAGAGGTTTTGCTGATTAAAATTAAGCAAAATGCTTGAGAATAAATGTTGAAATAAACATTTTAGTCCAGAGATTTGACAGCCATTTGCAATTGGTTCTGTTTTGAATTTGCGTACCACACCATAGATAACAACGGTGACTTTGGATGAATACAAATATGGTATGCCTGTATTTAAATCTAATAAAGTTCAGTTGAGAAGTTGAGCCCTCAATCTGGTTTTTGTCTCAGTGATCTAAGGATCCGTTCATTTAACATGTAGTATTAAAAAATATCCAGATTCCAACTATCTGATTTTACCACATAGACTAACTTATTTAACTGGTCCAAAGCAAGTTGACAGGATTTAGTCTTGGCTTAAATCAGAATTTGTTGTTGAAAGAAGACTGCTAATCCCAGGAAGCTGAATCAGTTCATCTGGACACAACGATTGGTGGAAGAAACGTTTCGTCACTCATCTAAGTGACCTCTTCAGTTTCAGCTGACCGCAGGGACCCCCACCCTTATAAACAGCACAGTGACTGCAGGTACCCCACCCTTATAAACAGCACAGTTGTGTCACAACTGAAACCAGCTATCAGTTTCATATGCAAATTGCCATGACCATTAGAGTTAAAATGGCCACGTGTACTATCCACAGAATTGGGGAAGAGCTGCAATCACAGCATTGTAAAATAGCAGAAGACATACTCTTACCCCCCACCAGCCTGAAATGGAAATTGTGGAGGCAGTGATGCGTGCTGTTAGCCATGGATTCAAATTGAGGGGAAAACGGATCTCCGCCACGAGAGCTCGCTATACCAACCACTGACCAAAGCTGTGCAGGGAGCTGGTAAAATCAATATTAATAAACATAATCCCAGATTTCTCTTTGACACTAGCTACTAAAAGACCTTGCGCAGCCACATTCAAAACATACATACAAACCCTCGCTGCCGCACAAGTCTCGCACAAAATGCAAGCAAGTTGCACAGCTGGTTGACAAGAAACGTCTCTTCTGGTGCAGAATGGACACCTTTACGACTCAAGCCCCGTGGGACACAGGAGCGAGTGTCCATAATGAGTGAGACGTGGGCGTCCCAAAACTTACCCGATGCATAAATCCTTCCCATCCGTGACCTGCTAAGTAACGACCAACTGTTAGACTTGAGAGCTGCCAGCGGCTCAGAAATCCCGTTCCAGGGGTGGGTTGAAGTTAGTCCCGGTCTGTACGACCCAAAAACTAAAACAGAATATGACGAGATACTAGTTCTTGTACAGGCGGCACAGTGACGCAGTGGTTAGCACAGTTGCCTCACATCAAGAAGGTCCTGGGTTCGAGTCCTGGGGTAGTCCAACCTTGGGGGTTGTCCCGGGTCGTCCTCTGTGTGGAGTTTGCATGTTCTCCCCGTGTCTGCGTGGGTTTCCTCCCACAGTCCAAAGACATGTAGGTCAGGTGGATCAGCCGCACTAAATTGTCCCTAGGTGTGTGTGTGTGTGTGTCCTGTGATGGCCTGTCTCCCCACCTGCTGCCCAGTGACTGCTGGGATAGGCTCCAGTATCCTGAGAGCAGGATAAGCGGTTGGGATAATGAATGGATGGAGGGATGGATGGTTCTTGTACTAGTGAGCAGGTTTAATAACACTGAGGAGCCAGTGAGAGACAGGCAGGATCAGGTTCAGCCCGGTGACAGAGTAGCTCTGCTCAGAAATTCCCTGACTACACCAACTACACAAAGTTCTCAGCATCATGGTCATTTACGCCAGTCAAAGAATTACAGTCATGGGGGCGTCCGGGTAGCGTGGCGGTCTATTCCGCTGCCTACCAACACGGGGATCGCCGGTTCGAATCCCCGTGTTACCTCTGGCTTGGTTGGGCATCTCTACAGACACAATTGGCCGTGTCTGCGGGTGGGAAGCCGGATGTGGGAATGAGTCCTGGTCGCTGCACTAGCGCCTCCTCTGGGTGGACGGGGCGCCTGTTCAGGGGGGAGGGGTAACTGGGGGGAACAGTGTGATGTTTGAATGTGTGTTCTTATAGTTCTTAAATGTGTTTTTGTCTGTGCGTTGCACTGCTGTGGGCTGGGGGAACGACATTTCACTTCATGTGCCCCAGTACATGGAGTGAAATGCCAAATAAAGTGTTCCTGATTCCTGATCCTCCCACGTGCTACGTCCCCCTGGGGAAACTCCTCACTGTCAGGTGAAAAGAAGCGGCTGGTGACTCCACATGTACCGGAGGAGGCATGTGGTGGTCTGCAGCCCTCCCCGGATCAGTCGAGGGGGTGGAGCAGAGACCAGGACAACCCGGTAGAGTGGGGTATTTGGCCAAGTACAATTGGAGAGAGGGGGGGGGGGTAAATAAAAATAGAATAAAAAAAGAATGACAGTCACTCCTGTGAATAAAAATAATTTATCGATAAATCACAGAACTCACTCGGTATCACATCCAACGTGTAAAACTGCCCGTTTCATCACCGCCTCGTGTGTAAAGGGGATCTTATCTTGGAAGCTTGTGAGACATGTTACTGTACAACAATAAACTGGCGCTAAACATCGGGACAAAACTTGTTTCATCGAGTTGGTTTTCATCAAACTTCTAACACTGCAAAAATGACAGTCACTTTCTGCAGCCACGTCGGACATTTTTCTTTTGCAGGGAAATTACAACTGCCCCCAGTTCAGTTTTTGCAAACCAGTACAGAAAGTTTGAGCGTGTGATTCTCCACTTAAACCAGTTGCCCCCCCCCTTTTTTATTACTGTCATTATCATATTGTTTATTATTTATCCAGATGGTCTGATCCTCTGTCCTTCATAGATTATAGAAAGTCTTTTCAAGATTTTTTATCAAATCTCCCATTTGGGCCTCAAAGAGAATCCAGTTCTTGAGTTCTGGGTGAACACGAGTCCACCAGTCCAACAAGCATACCGGTCCCAGTCTGAGGCAGCGCTTCGTCTCATTTGGATCTGTCCTCGTCTTTGTCCAGGGGGGTCTCTCTCCTCTCGGATATCTCCCAGGTGGACGTAGCTCCTCTATCCTACGAAAACACAACCACACAGCCAGAGTCAGAAAGTAACAGTCCATATAAATGTCCAGATGAAGGTTTTGTATATTGTTGTATTATTATTGTATATTTTTAAATCAAAGGCATGCGGACTCTGGATGTAACATTTTACAGATGGTGTCGTGACTTTATGTTGATGACGCTGATGTTTATTTGATAAACGCTGCTGATGACTTAATAACCCAGCTAATACGGCAAATACTGAGTTTAAATGACTGTATATTTCATTTAAATATTTTAGTTGCAAAGCAAGTACAGAGGATAATATAGAGATTGCAGTATATGTTCAGTTGTAGCTAAAAGACTACATTTCCCATGATGCTCCCAGAGCAGAAGTAAGAAGAATGTGATTATGGGAAGCTACGTTTTGGAGACGTTTAGCTCGGTTAGCTTGTTGTTAAGCGGCCAAGTTGTTTACTCCTCGCCGTGACGTGTTGAAGTGTGTAATCCCTTCTTTATTCACTAAGGGACACTGTGGGATGTTCAGTCCAGAGGCTCTTCTCGTCATTTCTGAAGGTAGTTTGACTGATCTACTACCGTTTTTGGTGCCGAAACCTGGGATTGAACCTTTAATCAAATTTCATGGTGCAAAGCGATTTTACAAATGCAGAGTGATTTAATATTTCAGTGCCACTTTACCAGAAAAACTGACAGCACAAGGAAAGCGTTTTGGTAGCAGTAAAGATCCGGATGCTGCCCACATCAGCTGACTGTCAGTCCACACACCCTTTACAACTTTGGAAAGAGACCACGGAAGCGTTGTCATCATCTCAGGGCCTCCACGTGACTTCCAGTTTTGTTTCGATGAAAATGAGTCGGATTTCTGGCGGCACGGTGGTGCAGTGGTTAGCGCTGTCGCCTCACAGCAAGAAGGTGCTGGGTTCGAGCCCCCGGGGTAGTCCAACCTTGGGGGTCGTCCCGGGTCGTCCTCTGTGTGGAGTTTGCATGTTCTCCCCGTGTCTGTGTGGGTTTCCTCCGGGTGCTCCGGTTTCCTCCCACAGTCCAAAGACATGTAGGTCAGGTGACTCAGCCGTACTAAAATGTCCCTAGGTGTGAATGTGTCAACCCTGTGATGGTCTGGCAGCTTGTCCAGGGTGTCTCCCCACCTGTCGCCCAATGACTGCTAGGATAGGCTCCAGCCTCCCGCGACCCAAATTCAGATAAGCGGCTTGGATAATGGATGGATGGATGTATGGAGTCGGAGTTCTGGTTCCCGTTTAGGAATCCATCCATCCATTATCCAAACCACTTATCCTGCTCTCAGGGTCGCGGGGATGCTGGAGCCTATCCCAGCAGCCTATCATTGGGCAGCAGGCGGGGAGACACCCTGGACAGGCCTCCAGACCATCACAGGGCCAGGAATGTCATTGAAAGACTAGTAAACTATTTAACCCGGCTATGGGTTAAATAGTGCCACCTAGTGGACACCTCAGGAGAGGTACAGGCTACGGGAGTAAACCTGTACAACAACATCAACGTCCACAGTGCTGTTGTTTTTTGGGTTTTTTTCTTGCTCTTTTGTGTGTGTTTAAGTGGGAGAGTACTGCTGGCATCCTGTGTGGCTGCTGCTTCTCCCTCTCGTAGCCCCCTTTCCTCTCCACCCCTGTATGTTCCCCCCACCCCCATCCACCCCTGTATGTCTTCTCCCCTCCCCCATCCACCCCTGTACGTCTGTGTTGTTTATCTGTTGTCTTGTTTCACCCTGTTTATTGTAAAGCCACTTTGAGTGTTAGAAAAGCGCTATATAAGATTGATCTATTATTATTATTATTATCATTATTTAAACATTATGACTAGTAAACAGCAGCAGGTGTTCAAAAAAGGTTGAATCAGTTCGACTGGACACATTTATTGACAGATACGTTTCACCACTCATCCAAGCGATCCCCCCAGTCCAAACCGACTGCAGGTCCAAACCGACTGCAGGCATCCCCACCTGCAGCCGGTTTGGACTGGGGAGGTCGCTTTTGCTGGGGAGATCGTTTACGAATCATTTTGGCCTTAAAATATGTGAAGCCCGAGACTTTAGAAATTCCGTCAGGTGAATTCCTTATATGTGTTCTCAGCTTAATCTAATTTGAAATATACATTTGCTAAGAAACTAGCGCGGATTTGGATCACAAACCAACCACTTCTGACATTGTCTACTACTACAACTGCTATCTCCCTGCTAGAACACACAGAGCTGGTCCCACAAATGCTGAGCTTGTTAATTTTGATTTTGAGATACTTTATTGATCCCCACAGGGAAATCACACTCTGCATGTAACCATCCCAGCTGTGTAGCCATCCTAGCAGTGGGCAGCCGCTGGGGACCGACTCCAGTTGGTCTTGTCATGCCTCGGTCAGGGGCACAGACAGGAGTATTAACCCTAACATGCATGTCTTTTTGATGGTGGGGGAAACCGGAGCACCCAGAAAACCCACCACAGACACGGGGAGAACATGCAAACTCCACACACAGGACGACCTGGGATGACCCCCAAGGTTGTACTACCCCGGGGCTCGAACCCAGGACCTTCTTGTTGTGAGGCGACCGTGCTAACTACTGCGCCACTGCGCCGCCCCTACTATATATTATATATAATACATAATACTCGCAGTTGTTTTTTTACATTTATAGTGATTTCAAAACTGGTTCCCATCCATCTTAGTAAATACAGAAATTCATATTAAATCAAAATTTCTTGGGTATAATAGTCACTGTTGGAGTCAGACGTAATACGAAGCAATACATTTTTTACCCCTATTCATTTTCCCATGAGTCTGGCAAGGCAGTGGAACCGGAAGCCCTCATTTAGATGGAAAGTTTGTCACATGCAGTAAGTAGTCTATAGACAACAAAACATTTACCTAGTCTGGATCAACCTAACAGATGTGTGCCTACCTTTATGAGCACGCCCAGAGGTATCAGGTCATTCCGCAGAGCGTCGCAGGCCTTGAGGAGGGGAATCCTCTCTGGGTAAGGCTTCGCTTTGGAACTAGTGGGACTCCCGGGGAGGCCGGGATTCTGAGGAGTGAGGGCAAAGGCTCGCACTTCTCTCCGGAAACAAGTCAGCTGCTCCAGCACGCTCTCCAGGTTTACCAGAGAATTCAGTTCACCGCCCTCCTGCCGGCATAGAGAGGAGACGACAGTAAGGCGGGTGGAGAATTTGGCGCAGAAAGTACCCGTTTCCACCGAGTTCTAACCAGGCAACTCTTGGGAACTGCGAATGAGTAAAGCGAAACGGGGATGTCGAACTTTGAAAAACAAAATCCTAAATATTGAAGACGTGACATTTTTATGCTCACCTAAGGTGGAATTGTTGACTGTAAAAGAATGAAGACGGAGTGATAAACTGAACTGTCATCAATGGTTCTTTTACATCCTACTACATTTCTTCTTCACTGTTTTCACACTGTGAACAAATTCAGGTGTTTTGCACTATGATTAAAGACAAGTCATCTTCAGAGTGCCTAGTGCACTTCTTAAAACAGACTCATCTGGGGAGCATCCGGGTGGCGTGGCGGTCTATTCCATTGCCTACCAACACGGGGATCGCCGGTTCGAATCCCCGTGTTACCTCCACCTCGGTCGGGTATCGCTGCAGACACAATCAGCCGTGTCAGCGGGTGGGAAGCCAGATGTGAGTATGCGTCCTGATCGCCACACTAGCACCTCCTCTGGTCGGTTGGGGCACCTGTTCGGGGGAGAGGGAGAACTGGGGGGAATAGCATGATCCTCCCACGTGCTACATCCCCCTGGTGAAACTCCTCACTGTCAGGTGAAAAGAAGCGGCTGGTGACTCCACATGTATCAGAGGAGACATGTGGTAGTCTGCAGCCCTCCCTGGATCAGCAGAGGGGGTGGGGCAGTGACTGGGATGGCTCAGAAGAGTGGGGTAATTGGACGAGTGCAATTAGGGAGAAAAAGGGGGGAAAAAATAAAATTAAAAAAAACCAGACTCATCCGTTTTGTACTGGTGAGGAGTTGGACACAGGCTTCTAGCACACAGCACAACCATGGCAAATTATCAAGTTCATCATACGACTATTAACTTACAAATGTTGTCATGGGCCTGTATTGAGTTTCTGTTTACTAGCTCTGACACAATTTGGATAGGTTGTGATGTAAGTGTATGACCTTCCTATCCAGCAGATCTATCCCGACGACCTCCAAGATTTCCCTGATGTAGGAGAGGATGGCTCCGAACACAGCCGGGCTTCGAGCCGACCCGTCAGCCTGAACACAAAGACAGAAATACAGAGAGTACAGACATGCAGACTAATAAAAAATGTCCTAAAACCAGTTAAATTTTAGAAATAGTCATGTGATGGCCTGGCGGCCTGTCCAGGGTGTCTCCCCGCCTGCCGCCCAATGACTGCTGGGATAGGCTCCAGCATCCCCGCGGCCCTGAGTAAGGACAGGCGGTTTGGATAATGGATGGATGTTAATACCATTATCTGATTATCGTTATCAGGATAACATTAAGTATAACACAGTTAAGATACCTCGTTTTTACTCAATCTTTCAATTTAACGGCGAATGTAAACTTTTTTCTTTTTCTTTTTTTTTGAGGGAGTGGGAGAAACTACGTGTGAAGATCATCAATTGCAGTGAAATGCAAGTTATTTGTTGAATGTAAAGACCTTGTAGAGGATCCATGTAGACCTTGGTATCAGAGAAATCAAATTATTTTGAGACATGTAAATGCTGTAATTGAGATACTGCCAGAAAATGTTTACCCCAACTTATCAGGATGTTGGTGCACATGAAAATGTACCCATACATGTTCAAGTCAAGTTGAGGTTCTCGATCATACAGTCATAACTGCAAAAAATAAAAAATAAAATAAAAAAAATTCAGGCTGATATTTACATATATACACACACACACACACACACACACACACACAATTATAAATTATTAAAGAAAGCTATATAATAATGAATATGTACATATAATAATGAATGTATACTAATTAAATTAAATATAAAGTATATAGTATATTAAAGTATTTATCATAGATTAAAGTAGATTTCAGGCAGGGTCTGAAAACCCTTTCCACTGTCAATTTCATGTTATAAGTGAGTAAAACAAGTTCTAACTTAAAAAACTAAAAACTAACTTGTTAAATAGCTCAACAGTATAACACAAAAGTACATTAAATTTAACAGAATGAAAATTCATATAATGTATTTTATTTTACCTAATAAAACCTTGTGACCACCTTTCGCTAGTATTTCTCAAGTTTAGTGTTGCAATAAATGAATCTGCAATGTCAATAGCGGGCGACAGAGAGCAAAATGTGTGTGTATTTAGATTTCGCACACACACACACGTGTAAATACTGCTGGGATAGGCTCCAGCATCCCCGCGACCCTGAGAGCAGGATAAGCAGTTCGGATAATGGATGGATGGATGTGTAATAAATACACATTAATTCTCATTTTGCCACGTAACTAAGCACCTCTCTGAAACTTTAAAAAAAGCATCTAAACAGGCTATGGAGGCCAGTACAGTGGACATAAAGTGAGGACCAGCCAAATGCTTCTTTTCCACTGCATGGTACTGGCTCGATTCAACTCAACTCACTTTTTTTGGCTTTCCATTGGGCAAAAGTTCGGGATAGTACCTGGTACCAGGTACTTTTTTTGGTACCACCTCTGTCGAGGTTCCAAATGAGCTGAGCCGATACTAAAAGGTGACATGAAAATAAATAAAACAAAATAAATCAAATATGAATAAATATAAATATATGTATATTTATTTAAATCTAAATAACATCTTAAAAAAAACTAGTCAACACGCCCACAAACGACCAGCGGGGCATCGCTGTGAGGGGATACTATCTGCAGTGGAAAACGAAATCCCAAAAAGTAAAGCGAGTAGAGTCGAATCGAGCAGAATCGAGTTGAGCCAGTACCATGCAGCGGAAAAGGGGCATAAATGTCCTCACTTTACAAAATGGTTCTCACTCCAAAGGTTAATAACTCTTGCTGGTCCTCACAAAGATAGCTGTACAAACACACACACACACACACACACACACACACACACACACACACACACACACACACACACACACAGATTACCTTCGAAATGGGTTGAAGCTGACAGTTTCCATGGTAGATAAGCTTCATGATGGCATTGACAGCTCGTGGCGTATCAAAGTCGTCTGCCAAGGCTGCCATCACACTCGCTTTAGTCTCAGCCAGTCTGGGGAAAAGAGAACGCCAAAATGCTCTACTTTGCTTTTTAGGCTAAAACACTCAATGACAAAGGTAATTTTACCTTTCTTATGTCATCAGTGTGGCGAGCCAGCAAAAAGAGTCACATAACATAAGTTTTACAATCACAGCCAGGAGAGTAAGACAGGGCTGCTTGATGAATTGAAGATATTCACATGGACATCGTGCTCATGAGTAGGTTACCTCTTCCAGAGAACTCCCTCTTCAAATGCCGGGCACTGCAGCTGACCCTTCATATACGCTCGGGCTGAGTGACTGAAGGCGGTGATAATTGATAAATTAGCCCGTGCTTCAGTCATGCTAGCATCACTGTAGTCAATAGCTGGGCAGACCCCCCCCCAAAAAATAGGAAATTAGAAATATTTATTCTTGAAGACATGAGCCATCTCTTCAGTGCTGAATTATGGCCCTTAAGAATCAAACTGATTTTTGACTTGGGCTATAAAATAGCCATGATAATCTCCATGTGTAAGTGTTTTTTGAAGTAAAAATTTCAGTGGTTTAATGAATTCAAATCACAAAACAATGAGATGACTGTCGTCTGTACCTGATCTGTAGCTTGTCAAGAGGCAAAACATCCGAAATTCATCCGCAGAATAAGACTGGAGGAAATCCTGATGTGCATGTGAGAAGGAGATCGTAAGAGAGAATTTGAGATTGCACCAAAATGTGCAGCAAACATTGTTTTCACTATAGCCACATTTCATGTTAAAGACACAAATCCAATTAAACATTTGACTGTGAAAAATACATTATCACCATACCTTTATAGTAATATAGTTCTTTAAAGATTTGGACATCTTCTCTGCACTTCCTTTAAGGTGTAAGTGCCCTAAAAGTAAGAGTAACCAATGAAAATGGAGAACATAACTGAAAATAGTACGGCTGAATGTGCCTTTTTTCTTGTTTTGTTTTTTTTTTGTAATGGCTAGCTCAGAGGTCATGACCAGTGAAATGCACTGTCTAACACCAGTTTCAAATAGCTCGATCTCAAAGATTCTGGTTATGGTGTTTTTATTGGCATACACTTCCTAGGAGCTAATTTGAAATCGCTAACTAGTTTGTTCACAGAGCATTTGTTCCTCCTATCCTCTCTGTTGGAACAACCACTGCTGGGTAACGTAAAACACATCACTTCCTGTGCAACACTTGGAATATTTGGCGAGAATGACACCACGGACATACATTTGTATTTCTCCATATTACTGCAAATCCAAGGGCTTTTACCAGTTTTACCATAGGCTGAATTTATATTGTGTCAACTCAGCAGAAGATGGTAGCTTCACACTGATTTAAGACACAATCTTCAAGACTGTTACTATAAAAGTCAGATAAGGTGAGGAAAAGAGAAAAACAGGCACAGCGAAAACCATTTCCACATATAATTTGCTATACCCGAGTGCAGGAAGTAGTTTCCCCACTGTCCACACAGGTGATAGGCTTCGCTCTGGGCAATCTCATTCTCATGGTGAGGGAAGGCAAGGTCAATGCCTCCTGAATGGATGTCCAGCTGACTCCCAAACATAGAACTGTGGAACCAGTGAACAGAAGAAAAACACAAAGGCAATTCAAAAAGGATATCTGATCAGAACAGAAGAAAGCAGAACTTGGGGCGTCCCTACAGACACAACTGGCCGTGTCTGCGGGTGGGAAGCCAGATGTGGGTGTGTGTTCTGGTCGCTGCACTAGCACCTGCTCTGGTCGGTCGGCGCGCCAGTTCAGAGAGGAGGGGGAACTGGGGGGAATAGTGTGATCCTTCCATGCGCTACATCCCCCTGGTGAAACTCCTCACTGTCAGGTGAAAAGAAGCGGCTGGCAACTCCACATGTATTAGAGGAGACATGGAAGTCTCAGGCAATCAGGCTGGATTGCTCCCTCCGGGTTGGGGATGAGTTGTTGCCTCAAGTGAAGGAGTTCAAGTATCTCGGGGTCTTGTTCATGAGTGAGGGTAGGATGGAGCGGGAGACTGACAGGTGGATTGGTGCAGCATCAGCAGTAATGTGGACGTTGTACCGGACCTTTGTGGTGAAGAGGGAGCTGAGCCGGAAGGCAAAGCTCTCAATTTACCAGTCAGTCTTCATTCCAACCCTCACCTATGGTCATGAGCTTTGGGTATTGACCAAAAGGGTGAGATCGCGGATACAAGCAACTGAAGTGAGTTTCCTCCGTAGGGTGTCTGGGCTCAGCCTTAGAGATAGGGTGAGGAGCTCGGACATCCGGAGGGAGCTCAGAGTATACCCGCTGCTCCTTCACGTCGAAAAGAGCCAGCTGAGGTAGTTTGTGCATCTGATTAGGATGCCTCCTGGGCACCTTCCTTTGGAGGTTTTCCGGGCACAGCTGACTGGGAGGACATCCCGGGGTAGACCCAGAACTCGCTGGAGGGACTAAATGTCCAATTTGGCCTGGGAACACCTTGGGATCCCCCAGGAGGAGCTGGAGGGCGTTGCTGGGGAGAGGGACGTCTGGGGTGCCCTACTTAGCTTGCTGCCACTGCAACCCGACCCCGGAGAAGCGGCTGAAGCTGAATGAATGAATGAATACATGTGGTAGTCTGCACTCCCCCCAGATTGGCAGAGAGGGTAGAGCAGCGACTGGGACGGCTTGGAGAGTGGGGTAGTTAGCCAGGTACAATTGGGGAGAAAAGGGGGGGGGGGGGACAGAACTCAATTTTGTAAAAGTTCCTCCACCTCTCCTAGAGAAGCCTCACTCTGCTATCTGCTGAGGAAAGCGTCATACGTTAGCAAGTCAACTATAGTTAGCCGAGTTGAAAAATGACCTTGACCAGACATTGAAACTATTTCTGAAACAACAGGAATATAAATCATGTATCCACAGCTGGCAGCCTACTTCATGTGAGCAGCCTACACAAATTAAGATAAAGGTAAAATGTCTTCATAGCTTCAAACTTGCACATATTTAACAGAATGGCAGCAAGAAGCTGATATCAGAAGGACACTGCTACTTTAACCTTAACTTAATATGAGAGAGAATATGCTGCTTTAATGAGTTAATATCAGAAAATTGGTCACTGCTATAACAAATAAATGTAAGTCATTGATGAAACTTTATAGTAAATTAGAATATTAGATTAGTTTCCTATAAAACCGATTTCTTTCTTTCTTTTTTTTGCCCCAATTTTATCCGGACACTCTTTTACCCCACTCTTCCGAACCATCCTGGTCCCTGCTCCACCCCCTCTGCCGATCCGGGGAGGGCTGCAGACTACCACATGTCTCCTCCGATACATGTGGAGTCGCCAGCCACTTCTTTTCACCTGACAGTGAGGAGTTTCACCAGGGGGACGTAGCGCATGGGAGGATCATGTTATTCCTCCCAGCCCCCCCCCCCCGAACAGGCGCCCCGACCAACCAGAGGAAGTGCTAGTGCAGCGAACAGGACACATACACACATACCACCTGCAGACACGGCCAACTGTGCCTGTAGGGACGCCCGATCAAGCCAGAGGCAACACAGGGATGCAATCCAGCAAGCCCCGTGTTGGTAGGCAACGGAATAGACCGCCACGCCACCCAGACACCCCAACTGGTTTCTTCTCATTCCAAAAAAAGAAAAGTTTTGGTTTACCAATAAATAGATTTTTCATCAAGTTTACACTTGATGAAATGGATCTCTAACAATTCCTGTTAGAGATCCATGTCGGCATCGAAACAGCATTTTGAATCCCCACATCGGGGTTCTGTTCTTGGGCTTCAGAGGGCTACATGGCATCGAACACAATCTACCTCGACCTTGAAGTTAGACGACTGTTTTGCTGACAAACCTGGCAACTGTTGAACATTCGATATGCCAGCCAGGTCTTCCTTTGCCCCAAGGAGAATCCCAGTAAGGTTCGTTTGGCCTTGAAGTCTTCCACAGTGCGAAGTCCCGAGCATCCCGTTTACCTGTGTCTCCTAGAAAAGACCATTGAACAAGTAAGGCTGACATGTTGGCTTCATGTGTATCAAGCACTGAAACACTAAATGGAACAACCCATTACTCATGAAGGTAGACCATGTAAGAGTTTCGTTTTCATGAAACCTACCACCCTCTAAAATGACGGAAATAAAAGGTTAAGGAATGAAAACCATCTACTCATTTGTGTTGCACTGAGCATTAAAGTCAACATATTTTTTCAGGGTCACAAAACACTTCCTCCCTTTTAGGCTAGACCACAGATCCCCAAAAGGTGGGGGGGCGTGTTGCAAAACATGGCAGACATGGCCAAGGAGCAGCCTGTCTTAGCACAGATGTGTTGGAACTGTTTTCCATTAATCCTGTGATGGCCCGGCAGCCTGTCCAGGGTGTCTCCTCGCCCTCTGCCCAGTGACTGCTGGGATAGGCTGCAGCATCCCCGCGACCCTAACAGCAGGATAAGCGGTTTGGATAACGGATGGATGGATGTTTTCCGTTGAGAGTTTAATTTCTTGCCACCTATTGGCTCTTTCTGGTATTGCATGTAATTGAGGAATTGCACTTCCTGCGTAGCGTGGAAGAAGAGTCTCAGACAGGAAGTCCCTCCTCCTCAGCAGAAAAAAAGCAGAGTGATCCTGTGTTTCGATAGATGAGATAATCCTCAGCCATCCTTTTGTTTCCAGACCTTTGAGTGGCATTATCATTTCACTACACTGATATCTCACAGTGAGCTTATACTGAGTTTTCACAGCTGGCTAAACACTTCTTCATATTAAATCTGACTAAAACAATTACTACCTGTTCCTTGGAGAAATTATATGAAGAGGAGTTTAGCTAACTGTGAAAACTCAGTATAGGCTCACTGTGAGGACACTGGGGAATAACAGCACAACAGATATGTGAGATATTTACGGGGAACTGCTGCTTAGAAGCATAGCCACAACATAAGAGGATGGTATCGGGCGGCTGCAAAATTCTATGTAACTAGGCAACTATCAGCCTTTATGCTCAGAATTATACTTGGGTCAGCTGTACACTCTTAAAAAAAAACTTGCTTTGTTTTTATTTGATTTCCCCCTTTTTCTCCCCAATTGTATCTGGCCAATTACCCCACTCCTCTGAGCCGTCCCGGTTGCTGCTCCACCCCCTCTGCCAATCCGAGGAGGGCTGCAGACTACCATATGCCTCCTCCGATACATGTGGAGTCTCCAGCCACTTCCTTTCACCTGACAGTGAGGAGTTTTGCCAGGGGGGACGCAGCATGTGGGAGGATCACGCTATTCCCCCTAGTCCCCCCCCCCCCGAACAGGCGCCCCCACCAACCAGAGGCGCTAGTGCAGCGACCAGGACACATACCCAAATCCGACTTCCCACCCGCAGACACAGCCATTTGTGCCTGTACGGACGCCCGACTAAGCCGGAGGCAACACGGGGATTTGAACCGGCGATCCCCATGTTGGTAGACACTTTCATTACAGAGATATGCAATGTGAAATATGTGAGCTGCTGCCCATTTAGCAGTGAAATGCAACAATCGGCCAGTTATGGACGACAGCTACAACTAAGCTGCATCCCTGGAGCGCGACATTAGAGCTCTGGCTGCTGCTCGCTGATGAGTGGTTATAGTAGTCCCTATCTGCTGCACTCTACCGCCTCCTCGCTGATATGAATTCGAAGTAAAAGCACTGTGTGTTGCAGACTAAGAACCACAGTAGCTTTATCTTTTCCTTCGCTGATAGTGTGGTCCTTTACAGGAATGGGAAGTAGTGCTTGCTTGATGGAAGACAGTGTATGTAAACCTGCTTGGGTGGGGGAAGGGTGATGGCAGAAGAGATGTTCTATGTTTGTTTTAGCCATTTCATATTTGCCCACACTTGCAATGGGGTTAAAATCTAACAAAATGCACTTTTAAAGTTAAAACACAGTCACTTCATATCAGATTTACCACCGATAACTACACGCAAATGAAGAGGTGCATCCATCCAACAGGGGAGAGAAACACCTACCAGGCTCGTGGTGTCCATCGGCGGCACCCGTAAATTTACCATAACGGTCTCCAATGGACTGGATGTCAAAATATACATCACCTGCATCACAAATGGACCAAAAAGTACGGAAGGTGAAGAAACTGTAGGATTACATCAATGACCTAAACATTTAAGAGGAAGAATAGGAAGGACTCCTCCAATATTTACCTTTCTCTGTGGCATAGGCATGTCCATTTCTGATAATCTGGTCAATGAACATCACTATTGAGGGCACATTCTCAGTAACTCTTAAGTACACTGCGGGTTGTATGACCTCAAAAAACAAAGAAAGAAATTATTATTTGTCTCTGTGAATTAAATATACACACACAGACAACCATACAGAAGACATATTTATCTAGATACATACATACATACATACATACATACACATACTACTACTACTACTACTTTCAGCTGCTCCCGGTAGGGGGCGCCATAGCGGATCACCGGTTTCCATCTTTTCCTGTCCTCTGTATCTTCCTCTGTCACACCAGCCACCTGCATGTCCTCCCTCACCACCTCCATAAACCTCCTCTTTGGCCTTCCTCTTCTCCTCTTCCCTGGCAGCTCCATATTCAGCATCCTTCTCCCAGTATACCCAGCATCTCTCCTCCACACATGTCCAAACCATCTCAATCTTGCCTCTCTTGCTTTGTCTCCAAACCGTCCAACCTGAGCTGTCCCTCTAATATACTCGTTCCTAATCCTGTCCTTCTTCATCACTCCCAATGAAAATCTTATCATCTTCATCTCTGCCACCTCCAGCTCCACCTCCTGTATTTTCATCAGTACCACTGTCTCCAAACCATATAACATAGCTGGTCTCACTACCATACAAACATACATACAAACTCCACACAGAGGACGACCCGGGACGACCTCCAAGGTTGGACTACCCCGGGGCTCGAAACCAGGACCTTCTTGCTGCGAGGCCATCGCGCTAACCACTGCGCCACCGTGCCGCCCTAAATAAATGAGGAACACTTGCGCAGGGGCCATGCTAATCTTCTCTGTATCATCCTTCTAATATACTCCTTCCTAATCCTGTCCTTCTTCATCACTCCCAGTGAAAATCTTATCATCTTCATCTCTGCCACCTCCAGCTCAACCTCCTGTCTTTTCATCAGTGCCACTGTCTCCAAACCATACAACATAGCTGGTCTCACTACCATCTTGTAAACCTTCCCTTTAACTCTTGCTGGTACCCTTCTGTCACAAATCACTCCTGACACTCTTCTCCACCCACTCCACCCTGTCTGCACTCTCTTCTTCACCTCTCTTCTGCACACTTTGAACAGTTGACCCCAAGTATTTAACTCATATGCCTTCGTCACCTCTACTCCTTGAATCCTGACCATTCCTCTGTCCTCCCTTTCATTCACGCATAGGTATTCTGTCTTGCCCCTACTGACTTTCATTTCTCTTCTCTACAAAGCATACCTCCACCTCTCCAGGCTCTCCTCCACCTGCATCCTACTCTCACTACAGATCACAATGTCATCCGCGAACATCATAGTCCATGGAGACTCCTGTCTGATCTCATTCAACCTGTCCATCACCATTGCAAACAAGAAAGGGCTCAGAGCCGATCCTTGATGTAATTCACCTCCACCTTGAACCCATCTGTCATTCCAACCACACACCTCACCACTGTCACACCTCCCTCATCCATATCCTGCACCACTCCTACATACTTCTCTGCAACTCCCCACTTCCTCATACAATACCACACCTCCTCTCTCGGCACCCTGTCATAAGCTTTCTCTAAATCCACAAAGACACAATGCAACTCCTTCTGGCCTTCTCTATACTTCTCCATCAACATTCTCAAAGCAAACATCACATCTGTGGTGCTCTTTCCTGGCATGAAACCATACTGCTGCTGCTAATCATCACCTCTCCTCTTAACCTAGCTTCTATTACTCTTTCCCAAATCTTCATGCTGTGGCTGATCAACTTTATACCTCTGTAGTTGCTACAGTTCTGCACATCGCCCTTGTTCTTGAAAATCGGTACCAGTATGCTTCTTCTCCACTCCTCAGGCATCCTCTCACTTTCCAGGATTGTGTTAAACAATCTAGTTAAAAACCCCGCCGCGATCCCTGCTAAACGTCTCCATAGGTATGTCATATATATATATAACTGTGTTTTGTTACTCACAACGGATGTTTTCAGGAGCTACGTTCTTAGGAATACTTGAAAAAAGACATTGGTAATCACATACTCACACACCTTTAACAACGACATATCCTTTTTGAATTCCTCCTCATACATTCTGGCCAGAACAAGTGGGGATATGTTTTCCTTGAATAAGAAAGAGATACACAATGTTTTAAATGAGATAACATCAGCGTAACAAAATGCTCAAGCTGATGAACATGAATCAGATCATAATGATTATCTAACTGTAGTTACCTCCCAACTTCTTTTGATGATTTTATCATCAATATCAGTGATAACCATAGCATGGATAACGTTGATTCCAAAAAGCCTGGACAAAATCCTCTGCAGGATGTCAAATCTGACGTAAGAACTATGACAGGACAGAGTGGTGAATCCTTTTGCCTGGGTTATAGATTAATGGCTGTGACTTGAACACAGAGTATAACTGAGGGTGATATGAGGCATTACCATGCATGACCAAGATGGGCATGGTCATAAACAGTGGGTCCACAACTGTACCTGCAAAAACAACAATATGTGGTTGGAGGACCAGTTTCCAGTGTTTCAGCATGGATATTCCACAACATGTCTGTGAATGTTCTCATTCATCCAGGTCATGGTTATCCAAAGGAGTTGAATCAAGTGCAACTGGACTTGGTATGTATCCGTGAAGACGTTTCGCCTCTCATCCAAGAGGCTTCCTCTTGGATGTCTTCACGGATACATACCAAGTCCAGTTGCACTTGATTCAACTCCTTTGGATATTCCACAACATGCTCACATTGGGTGACTCTTCAATTTGGGGCACTTTTGGCTTTTGAACTTTCGAAGAAAAAAAAATCTTTAAAATCGGTTTTGTTTTTTCTTTATCAAAAGCTCTACTGTTAAGTGGTGTGGAACAAATATCTTAGCCTAACGTTGATCGTCCTACAAAATGAGTTTGCCATTATGATGCTTTTTTCAAAGTTGCAACAGCAAAATGTGACGTAATGACACGTGATGGTAATGAGGTCTAATTAACATACTGTCAGATCAGGACATATCAACCTTCACATTTGTGCACATGAAAAAGTCACGCTTCTGCCACGACTGCTCACGCGCCTCTGGCACGTCTCGTTTCCGTGGCAACCACGTTGTTGTTGTTTGAAAAAACGTTGCCTCTCTCTCTCTGAAATGTTGGGTGTGACGTATGAAGGACAGCGATATTTAACTATAGAAATGTGAAAATTACACATATATAAACCATATGAGTTTGAAATATGTCTTTAAATTATTACGAGAAAATGCTAGGTAAAGCTTTAATGAATATAACCGTTTTTATTACTTTATTATAGAGGGGGAGTTAAAAAGTCTGGGTTGGGCACAAGCCCAGAACCGTGAAATTCTGGCACGTTTGAATTTTCAACATATTGTATCGTGCATGGACAAGGAGACACGCTGACCGACGGGTCTGACCCTTCAGTCGAGCGGTTAGCGATGCCTCCTGCGGTGCGGGCCACACGGGTTCGCTTCCCGGCCGCGGCAGTTCCTGTGGTTGCGTTGTCCCCCGAATTCGCTACAATACTGAAAAAGTATTAAAACGTCACCGTTGAGACACAACTCCTTTTTTTCATAGCTAACACAACCAGACTCTAACAAATACAATAAAAAAATTGTTTTTTTTTCCTTGAAAATCTCTCCTGGGGACAGAAAGCCCCCCGGAATTGAAGAATCCCCCATGTTGCAGCGTCCAGTACGTACCAAGTCGCTACCCCGTCCCGGGCCAGGATGAGGGGCTCCTTCTGCTTGGTGAGGCTGTTGTACGTTTTCACCCCCGTGTCGAACCCTGTGGGTTTGGTCCATTGACTCTTACCCGCTGCACCCTGGCAGGACGCAGCGGTCCTGCACATGACGGGTCTGAGTGACCGGCGTCTACTCGCTAGACCTCGGAGGGCCTTTAACCTCCCCAGCCAGGACCTGGTTCCGCTAAACCACATCACTCCAGCTGAACGCCGCGATGTCGGGGGGCGGTGTTAACGCGGGGGGCGGCAGGGTACACCGTCATACAACCGGCTGGCGGCTAACGTTAGCAAAGCTCAGAAAAACCTCGTTTCGCTCCGCGTCGCACGTCCAAAACTGGGACCGGACATGACGTCATCGGCGTTACCCGTTCGCTCGCCGGCCTTCGTGTTTGTATTTAGCAGGGTTGCGGCTTTCGCTTTCGATGAGAAAGCGACGCACGGGGACGCGTGATTACGCGACTACTTCCAGGAACCATTGTTTAGTTCCTTGTTTACACAGGGGTCGTTTATGTTGTTGCACCTGGAATAACGGACCGAGCATGATGCATAACCTTACGTGCCGAAGTTATTATTAAAGTTTATAGCCCAGTGGGGTTGAAACGAGTTGTAACGTCTCATTAGTAGAAGGAAACAACACACTTTAACACTTCCGGGTTCAAGTTCTTCTTCGACTCTTAAAATACGTCACCTCGGTGTGGGGGTGGGGGCGGTCCACATTCGTTAGAAGAGATGGACGGACTCGGAACCAAAGTTTGGACATTTTCATCATGCGCTGCTCCAGAGGACGTAAAGACAAGCAGACAGTTAGAACGACCTGTGTTTCTGATAAATGTCTTATAGCGTGACAACACTTTTATTTTGAAGAGAAACAATATTGTTTTTTTCTTTTCCTTTTTTGAATTCTTCTTTTGTTTTGTGTACGTACCCCTGGCACGAACAGTTTGTTGTTCATAGTGTAACGTACATGTGTTTGGTACAATAAGGGGGACAAGTTAGCTCGGCTGGAGGTCTGCCACATGCCGGTACCGGAAGTCTTCAGGTGGTCCAGAATGCTGCAGCTAGAATCCCAACTACATCTAGGACAGTGTTTCTCAAACCAGTCCTCAAGGACCCCCTATCCTGCAGATTTTCATTGTAACCCTGCATAGGTAGCCCTGCTTGTACTTACTCGACCAATCATCTCAAAGCACTTAATTATGCAAGGTGTGCAAACTCTGACATTCAGTGCTGATTGGTTAAATGACTATAAACAGGTACCTATTCAGGGTTGCAAAGGAAATCTGCAGGATAGGGGGTCCTTGAGGACTGGGTTGAGAAACACTGATCTAGGACACTTGTCCATATTACACCAATTCTTGCCTCCCTTCGTTGGCTTCCTATCCATGTTAGATCAGAATACAAGGTGCCTCTGCTGACTTGTGAAATCCTAAATGTTCTTACCCCCTCTTACCTGTCTGGTCTCCTTAGACCCTACACTCCATGTGGAGCTCTTGGCTCTCACCATACAGGGCTCCTGTGTGTACCCCAAGTTAAAGCTGTCAGCTGGTGGCAGCAGGGCCTTTTCCTACCGGGCCCCGTTCTGGTGGAATAACCTGCCTGCTGCCATCAGACCATCAGAGTCTGTTGAGTCCTTTACATCCAGACTTAAAACTCATCTTTTTGCCTTAACCTACAATTAGTTGCCTTTCAGTTGAGTGCTTCACAACCTGCACTGCATGGCGGGTCGGTTTCTGACTCAAAGAATTTACCAACCACTGTTCTGCCCACCAGATTATAGAGTATAGATTATGACTAGTTAATGACTTAATTGATTATGACTAATGCCTATTGCAAACTGTTCTCTTCTCTCACGTGTCTTTTCTCTCTCTCTGAACGATGTCTTCTCCTTTCTCTTCTTCTGTGTGTGAGTGGCGTCTTGTGAGTCCCCCTTGTTTGCGCGTGCAGTCGGTCCTCCTCCCAGGTCTCCATGGTGATGGTGGTCGCCACCTGGATGCTGCCTGTCATTCCCCTCGTCACATTTTCTTTTTATAAATCCATATAATGTGTTTTACATGATGACGCTGGTGGCGTGGCTCAGGTCCTGGACTGTTCCGGTGGCGTCTGGGCGCTGCTTGGCATCCTCCTCATCATACTCTTCATACATTTTATAATTCCATAAAAATTCTGTTTATCCTCTTTCAGTGTTGTGTTGTGTAAATTGTGTAAACACAACATCATTGCACGTTGTGGGTCTTGGGAGAGAGATCGTCCTCTGTTGCTCTCCCTGAGGGTCCTTCCTGGTTTTCTCCCTGTTAAAGGGTTGGTTTTTTTGTGTTTTTTTGTTTGGGGTTTTGTTTTTTTAGGGAGTTGTTCCTTATCCGATGAGAGGGTCTAAGCACAGGATCTTGTGTTGCTGTTAAGCCCACTGAGGCAAATTTGTAATTTGTGATAATGGGCTGTACAAATAAACTTGATTTGACTTGGAGGTACAATGGAAGAAGTCAATCATTAAACTACGCCAAGAAGTGAACTTAAATAATAATAATAATAATAATAATAATAATAATAGCAGTAATAATATTGATAAAAGGCAGCAGGATCAAATATATATCTTGTCCACCCTTACAAAAACAATAGTTTATTCAAGTGTGCTGTTAGTATACTTGTTTTAAAGTAAATATCACTGAGTACACTTTCAGTTTACTTTTTAAGTGCTGATCAGAGGTATGCTAAACCAAATGATACTTAAGTATACGACTAGTACATATACTTGAAGTTTAAGTTTACTTAATAAGATAAACCTCAAGTATACTATTGTTGTGTGAGGGGAGTTATAAACCTTTGGTTGTGTCTTAACACCAGGCTACATAGTATACCTCAGTTGAATCACTTTAATAAAACTGCAACAACTTTTCAATTCAGTTCGGTTCGATTTGGACCAGTTAGCCAGTGGAGAGATACAATGTTACTTCTGTTGGTCACATCTGCTACAGCTTGTTGCCTACATACTGGGGAACATTTAAGTCTAATTGCGTAGAGATTAAAAATGTGTTTTCTCCAAACTATAAAGCATTAAAACGACTTTTTAGAAAATACTGTGTTTTCAGCTGAAGGAGGGCAGACTATCGTGTCGTTTTGTATCTGAACAACAAAGCCTAACTTCATATCACACATCACTCTCACCTTCATACACAAGCAGCTGGCTTGGCTCTGAAACAAATCAAACTGGTGTGAATGGTGTGGAGAAATGACGTCATTTCTGACTTTCTTTTCCCCCATTCAGCTAGAAAATATGTGATACTGAGGTTCAAAGCTCACTGAGGCATTTCTTTAGAGGGGCTAGACTGCCCGTCACACTGGGTCTGAGTACTGGCGCCACACAAAAGGACGTGTGCAGGAAATAGGCATTGATTAAAAAATTATATATCTATATAGTGACCCCCAAACTGGGAGAGCGGCTCCAGCAGACACCAGGAACAACATCTGAGGTCTCTGTCCAGAAGAGTGTGGTCCTGGGACCAGCTGAGATACTGCTTCAAACTCAACCCTCAAACTCCTCTGGCAGAGGACCCCAGCTTGAGGAAGACACACACCACCCGAAAAAGGGTGAGAGGGACGGACAGCGGTGCTTGAAAGTCTGTGAACCCTTTAGAATTTTCTACATTTCTGCATAAATATGACATAAAACATCATCAGATTTTCAAACAAGTCCCAAATGTAGGTAAAGAGAACCCAATTAAACAAATGAGACAAAAATATTATACTTGGTCATTTATTTATTGAGGAAAATGACTCACTGCATTATTTTGCTCCTTGTTTGTTGAGCACGTTCCCCATCATTGAGTTTCTTTAAACAAAGTTATATATATATATATATATATATATATATATATATATATATATATATGACAGCTGATGATTGCTTATGGCATGAAACAGGCTTGTACTGTCTCAAAGAATTTACTTCACTCACTGGATTATACATATGTGTATGTATACACTACCGTTCAAAAGTTTGGGATCACTCAAACAATTTTGTGTTTTCCATGAAAAGTCACACTTATTCACCACCATATGTTGTGAAATGAATAGAAAATAGAGTCAAGACATTGACAAGGTTAGAAATAATGATTTGTATTTGAAATAAGATTTTTTTTACATCAAACTTTGCTTTCGTCAAAGAATCCTCCATTTGCAGCAATTACAGCATTGCAGACCTTTGGCATTCTAGCTGTTAATTTGTTGAGGTAATCTGGAGAAATTGCACCCCACGCTTCCAGAAGCAGCTCCCACAAGTTGGATTGGTTGGATGGGCACTTCTTTGAGCAGATTGAGTTTCTGGAGCATCACATTTGTGGGGTCAATTAAACGCTCAAAATGGCCAGAAAAAGAGAACTTTAATCTGAAACTCGACAGTCTATTCTTGTTCTTAGAAATGAAGGCTATTCCATGCGAGAAATTGCTAAGAAATTGAAGATTTCCTACACCGGTGTGTACTACTCCCTTCAGAGGACAGCACAAACAGGCTCTAACCAGAGTAGAAAAAGAAGTGGGAGGCCGCGTTGCACAACTGAGCAAGAAGATAAGTACATTAGAGTCTCTAGTTTGAGAAACAGACGCCTCACAGGTCCCCAACTGGCATCTTCATTAAATAGTACCTGTTAGAGCCTGCTTGTGCTGTCCTCTGAAGGGAGTAGTACACACCGGTGTAGGAAATCTTCAATTTCTTAGCAATTTCTCGCATGGAATAGCCTTCATTTCTAAGAACAAGAATAGACTGTCGAGTTTCAGATGAAAGTTCTCTTTTTCTGGCCATTTTGAGCGTTTAATTGACCCCACAAATGTGATGCTCCAGAAACTCAATCTGCTCAAAGAAGTGCCCATCCAACCAATCCAACTTGTGGGAGCTGCTTCTGGAAGCGTGGGGTGCAATTTCTCCAGATTACCTCAACAAATTAACAGCTAGAATGCCAAAGGTCTGCAATGCTGTAATTGCTGCAAATGGAGGATTCTTTGACGAAAGCAAAGTTTGATGTAAAAAAAATCTTATTTCAAATACAAATCATTATTTCTAACCTTGTCAATGTCTTGACTCTATTTTCTATTCATTTCACAACATATGGTGGTGAATAAGTGTGACTTTTCATGGAAAACACGAAATTGTTTGGGTGATCCCAAACTTTTGAACGGTAGTGTATATACATATATATATGGGGTGGTATGGCTCAGGAGGTGAAGCGGGTCGTCAAGAATTCGGAGGGCCGCTGGTTTGATCCCCAGCTCCTCCATAGAGCGTGTTGAAGTGTCCTTGAGCAAGACACCGAATCCCTTACTGCTTGCATGGCAGCCCCCGTCATCAGTACAGGAATGTATGTGTGAATGTGAGGCACACACAAGGTACAGTGCTTGGAGTGGTCGGTAGACTAGAAAAGCACTATATGAGTGCAGCCCATTTACCATTTTACCACTTTATATAATTTTGAAATTAATATGAAAATTTATATGTACAACATATCAAAATATTAAAACTATATTATATATTATTCATATTTAATATTATTAATAATACTAATAACATTAATAATAATGTCTGGAGTGCCCCACTTAGCTTGCCGTCACCACGACCCGACCCCTGAGAAGCGGCTGATGATGACTGAATTAATTAATAATAATAACTAATTGATATTTAATTTAATAATATTTTATTTTTATAATAATATTTTTAATAATTGGGGTTTGGATAATGGATGGCTCCATCTCATCACTAACGACTGACTCAGTTGCACAGCATTACAATGATGAGAGGATATTACATCGAACAGAGGGTTGGGATTATGAATGTTATCTGGTTTTGCACAGCACTCTTTCTTTCTCTGAGGCCTGAACGTCCTCACTGACCCACTGTAGCACTTCCATGGTCACTTACGGTCAGAAGCAACAGTGTCATGGACAGTGCCACGCCTCTCCTGTTTCCCCCCAAACCTGCATCAGTTACTGGTGAGGCAGCTCCCATCAAAGACCTCTGAAATCCTACTAACAATGCATGGAGGGTCTACAGACAGGGACTGACAAGTACATTTTGGTTTGAGGTAAAAGTATATTAAATGCAACAGCAAACACAACCAGATATCCTCAGCCATCCTCAGACCAGGTCGCAGCACTCGGTCAAGGTGCAGATGCATTCACAACATGGAGAACGAATAAAAAAAATTTAAAAAAAATCACATCGTGAAACAATATTCATGAAATAAACTAAAACTAGCAAGTACCTTGATTAGACATCAGACACGCACACTAAAATGACTTCGTATGAAACGAGGATCACTGAGGAATACAAATGGAAAATAATTCGGAAATTCTTCCAAAACCTCCAAACACCAGACTACAATAAAACCCAGATCACACAAAAGGAGGTACAACTGCCGCTTGATATTGGCAAACCTCGACCAAAAGGTCTCCTGTAAAGTACATATACCAACAATAGCTAAAAACTATCCACACCTCACTCACCCGCTAATCATTTTAAGTCTTACTTTGGGGTTTTTGATATTACGCCGCGCTACAAAATAGTCCAAGATTTTATAATAAGTGATTTTTTAAGTCATTTTTAATTAAAAGCACTAAATAAAGGACATTTCAGAAACCTGTGCAGAATAGGTACATGATTTAGTCTTCTCCATACAAATGTGATAGTCGACCTTACAGAGGAGGACATTAACCACAACGACGCCCAAACAGACTGCACCTTTCTTTGCATGCTGGCCAACTCGAGGACAGATCCAGTCTCCTGCACCATTTACATAAGACTCGACCAGATCCCAAAATGGCGATTTATGAAAAACTCAGTCTCGTGCCAAACTCAACATGCAACACTCCGACCTTCTGCGAGGACGCTGCAAACTAAATGGTGTCATTATTCAAACGATGTGTGCCGTCCATATGTACTTGTATGCTTGACAGGGTACAATCCCTCCTAAATAAAATGTCGATGGCAACACAGCTGACCCATCAAACCCTCGTCCAACTCACACAAACCCTTAAAGTGCACACGCGAGTGGAGAAACGAAATGTGAAAGGGTCTTCATCAGTCGCACGGCTACGTCTACAATCACAACATCCTGTGTTCTTCCGGACGAAGGACATCGTAGAAAAGGTCGTCCCTGTAGAGCAGACAGATCAAAAAAAGCATCCTGTCAAATGTCCTTCCTAGGCTATGGCTCTGCCAAAGTCGTCCATTTGTCCCCCCCCAGTCTGGTCAACTGTCCCGCCAGCTCTGCTCCACGATGGCCGAGACCCTCTTCTCGTACTCTCGCTTGTTCTCCTGATACAGTTGTGCGGCCTGGCTGTTCGCCGGACTGTTGGGGTTTGGTTCATCCAGCAGAGACTGCAGAGGGGAAGAGAACAGTTTTTAAACATTATGGAAGCCTACTGAGAGATATTTCACTGGGAGAGACGAAGGAGGACAGGATTAGGAACGAGTATATCAGAGGGACAGCTCAGGTTGGACAGTTTGGAGACAAAGCAAGAGAGGCAAGATTGAGATGGTTTGGACATGTGTGGAGGAGACATGCTGGGTATATTGAGAGAAGGATGCTGAATATGGAGCTGCCAGGGAAGAGGAGAAGAGGAAGGCCCAAGAGGAGGTTTATGGATGTGGTGAGGGAGGACATGCAGGTGGCTGGTGTGACAGAGGAAGATGTAGAGGACAAGAGGAGATGGAAACGGATGATCCGCTGTGGCGCCCTCTAACGGGCACCGCCAAAAGTAATAGTAGTAGTACATGGAACCCTATTGACTGGTACTTTACGTCTATTAGAGTGAGATCAAACCAGATGTGTCCATCAAAGAAGCAGGCATTAGCCAAAACGGCAACACAGCAACCACTTTTTCAAGTAGCACAATGTTCATGATGCAGATCTTCATAAGACTGACTTCACTTTACAGGGCTAGACAATGCTGACAACATCAAATGTCACAACTGCCCCCCCCCTTTTTCTCCTCAGTTGTACCCAGCCAATTACCCCACTCTTCCAAGCCGTCCCAGTTGCTGCTCCACCCCCTCTGCTGATCCGGGGGAGGGCTGCAGACTACCACATGCCTCCTCCCATACACATGGAGTCACCAGCCGCTTCTTTTCACATGACAGTGAGGCGTTTCACCAGGGGGACGTAACACGTGGGAGGATCACGCTTTTCCCCCTAGTTCCCCCTCCCCCTTCAACAGGTGCCCTGACCAACCAGAGGAGGCGCTAGTGCAGCGACCAGGACACATACCCACATGTGGCTTTCCACCCTGACTCGGCTAATGTGTCTGTAGGGACACCCGACCAAGCCGGATATAACACGGGCATTTGAACCAGCGATCCCCATGTTGGTAGGCAATGGAATAGACCGCTACGCCACCTGAAGGCCCTAATGTCACAATTTTCTGACTGATTTTTTTTTTTTAGATACTTTATTGATGCCCGTAGGGAAATTACACTCTCCATTTAACCCATCCTAGCTGTGTAGCTAGGAGCAGTGGGCAGCCGCTGTGCAGCACCAGGGGACCAACTCCAGTTCATCTGCCATGCCTCGGTCAGGGGCACAGACTGGAGTATTAACCCTCACATGCACGTCTTTTTTCTTAATAACTAAATATCAATAACATGAGGACGTTTTGGGGATGTACATTAGTACTTTCATAAGATATTTACACAGAGAATGAGAAATGATCATTAGTAATGTGGATATGATGACCAAGCAGGTAGAGACATTCACTGTTCATTTCACCAAAACAGTCGAAAAAGTTCGAAAAATTGTCTCACGTTTGTGTAATGCAGCCTGTAAGACCAGCGACTGACAACATTTATGTTATGTCACCGTATTACCAGAACCACAATCCCACATGATATCTATGTGAGAGTGTGAAGCCTAACTTTAGCCTAACCCTAACTGGGAGGAGACCCCGGGGTAGACCCAGAACTTGCTGGAGAGACTAAACGTCCAATCTGGCCTGGGAACGCCTTTGGATCCCCCGGGAGCAGCTGGAGGGCGTTGCTGGGTAGAGGGACATCTGGAGTGCCCTACTTAGCTTGCTGCCACCGGGACCCGACCCCGGAGAAGCGGCTGATGAGATGAGATGAGACAATCCCACAGGATATCAATGTTGTAGCAAGTCCTTTCTGCTGCTCTCACCACTCTGCTTTTCTGCACAGCTAATACAAGAACCTTGTCTCCCTCAACAACCAGTCTTCTCGTGGTGTAATGTCAGTATTTACTTACACCAGAATGCGATATCGCCGCCTCTGGCACGTTGTCTTACCTGAATAGAGGTAAGAATTGACGAGACATCATAGGTAGGACTCCAGCGATTCTGCAAAATATCCAGGCATATGCTCCCATCTGCATATACTGGGGACACATTTTAAAAGTAAGTGAAGCCCTTCAAAAGACATGGTGAAATATTCATGCAGGCACTTCATATAAACACAGGGGAAGGCATACCGTTCGGATGAAACATTTTCGAGACAAATCGTACAGTGGGAGGCTTGTTCGGATACTCTTCCGTGAACTCCACTGTTAGCTTGAACGTACCTAAGATCAACAAAAAAGATGGCAAGTGAAGGCAAAGATAGCAAGGTTATTATTACAGTGAGTGATAGAGTCTTGAACCGAGGGTAAGACTTTATACATTGTCATTCGTTAACTTTTAGATATCATTGTTTAATTCAGCTTGCGGCTTCCAAGTGGTTCGAGTTCCAGGGTACCACAATCCCCCAGGACCTGAGGTGGAAACTCAGTACAAACATGACAGTCTTTTTATAGTCATAAAGGCCCAGCAGAGGATTTGCAGCAGTTGAGGAAATTTAAACTGCCAGAGGTAATGATGGTCTACTGTGTCCATCCTTAACTCTTCCGATGCCGTCAGATCCGACTCAGCCACCTCACAGGACCAAGCCAGGTTCTGGCACATCATTTGTTCCTGAAAAGGATCACCGGCTTCAATCTGCCCAATCTTCCTGGGCCTTAGTACATTTCTGAGGACCAGTCCAGGTCCACAAAGCAAGCATGGGCAAGACCATCACTGACCCTCCTCTCTACTGCTGTCAGTGAGCAATCCCCAGAGTTGTAGCTTGAACGTTGTGAACTACAGTCAGACCCCTTCTTTCAAGCAAAGCGCAATGAGACAGGAATTTGATTTTGGAGACGACTACTTGAGTCCTGCTTTCCACTCCTCAGGGATTTTAAACTCTCAATGGCCAGCATGTTTGAGAGCACTTACGTCTGTGAGAGCAGCTTCTCAACAATGAAGCGCATCAAGCGCAGCGGTCTATTCCGCTACCTACCAACAAAGGGATCGCCAGATCGAATCCCCGTATTACCTCAGGCTTGGTGGGGTGCCCCTACAGACACAATTGACCGTGTCTGTGGGTGGGAAGCCAGATGTGGCTATGTGTCCTGGTTGCTGCACTAGCACCTCCTCTGGTCGGTTGGGGCGCCTGTTCAGGGGGGAGGGGGAACTGGGGGGAAGAGTGTGATCCTCCCATGTGCTACGTTCCCCTGGTGAAACTCCTCCCTGAACGAAGCGGCTGGCGACTCCACATGTATCGGAAGAGACATGTGGTAGTCAGCAGTCCTCCCCGGATCATCACAGGGGGGGAGCAGCGACTGGGATGGCTTGGAAGAGTGGGGTAATTGGCCAGGTACAACTGGGGAGAAAAAGGGAAAAATACAACAAAAAAAAAATCCACTGCTAGCATTCAACTTTTACACTCAACTTCACACCAGCTTTATATTTAGCAATGATACCTAACTTATCCATCCATTATCCAAACTGCTTATCCTGCCTCAGGGTCGTGGGGATGCTGGAGCCTGTCCCAGCAGTCATTGGGCGGCAGGTGAGGAGACACCCTGGACAGGCCGCCAGGCCATCACAGAAGGCCGACAGACACACACACGCGCACACACAATCATACTTAGGGGCAATTTAGTATGGCCGATTCACCTGACCTACATATCTTTGGACTGTGGGAGGAAACCGGAGCACTCGAACCCAGAACCTTCTTGCTGTGAGGCAACAGCGCTAACCACTGCACCACCGTGCCACCAGACCTAAATTATAACACTCAAACATGTTAACATTTGTATCTGTTGCTGTGTTCGACCCACTCAAAACACTGTGCAATATTATCTACAGCTGTACTTACAATTTATTTCTCATAGGGACGCCCATAGCCTCTTATCAATGCAAATAAGGCTGAACAGGAGAACGCGAGCGTACTGTACAAAAGAACGGGTGTTTCGTAATGTTCTCTTAATTTCATTATCGGGGTTTCATATTTAACTTACTCATAGTATCAACAGCTTACGTGTAAACCTATCTGTGAGCAATATAAAAAGTCATACTGTATGGTCAAACTAGCATGGGGTAATAGTATTACCCCAGCAGTCACTGGACACCCTGGACACCCTGCCAGGCCATCACAGGGCCGACACACATTCACATTCACACCTAGGTACAAGTTAGTACAGATGATCCACCTGACCTACATGTCTTTGGACTGTGGGGGTGGGGGGGTGGGGGGGAAGCGGAGCACCCGGCGGAAACCCACGCAGACACGGGGAGAACATGCAAACTCCACACAGAGGCCGACCCCCCCCCCCTCCCCAAGGTTGGACTACCCTGGGACTCGAACCCAGGACCTTCTTGCAGCATTATTCTGATAGGGGAAATGAGGGCTTAGCTTACTCACCATCTTCAAACGGCGTTCCTTCTGGCCTGAAAGTGCAAGTAAATAAAGAAAAGTTGGGTCAACGGAAAGCTCACGTTTGCTGAGTTACTTCAAAAAAAAAAAGTTCATGACTTGGCTGCGTCAAGGAAATGACGTCGACTGTACGTTCGATTCGGGTCCCTTTGAGGAACAAGGAGGCCTATGAGAGCCACAACTATGGCGAACGCAGTTTAGTGAAGGGCAATAAGATAAGGTGGCTTACCCAAATATGACAGCGTTCCAGACCATGATGTTGTTCTCGGAGGGGGCGCCGCTGACGCCGGCCGGGGGGTCCTCCTGTAGTCTGGGGGGGAGAGGGAGAGGGGGGGGGGGTAAATCATGGACGGTAACGTCAAACGGAGTAATAAATGGGAGTAAACGCCGAGAGGGAAACCAAACCCAGAACCATCACATCCCCCCCTCCCGTCTCTCTTCCCTTTCAAACCCCCGGCACCCTTTACCGCTTGAAGTCCCTCATGAGCCGCCGTCTCGCCGGGGTGGACATCGCTTCCTCGCTATCGAACGTGGGGGACGTCCGGCAGGGTCCCGCCGGCTCGGGTTAACTGACGCAAACCACCCGAAAGCTTCGCAGCCAACAAACAAATTCGGTTTCTTCGACCCAACTAGCGGTGAGGACCATACCATTATTGAAAACGGGGGGGGTGGGTATTCATAACATGCCGGTGTCTTTAATTTTCGGGACCTTGACACGGCGTGTTTTGAGTACTCCCCAGACAAGAATCGAGCACTATAAAATAGAGACTATTTAGTAAAACGTGTACTCCCCCGAGGCCTTATTAATCGTCGCTAAAGTCGACTCCCGGTTCCCCCGTTCTTTCTGCGCAATGGGACGGTTTCGGGGCGGAGCTCCGGTGACGTCAGGAGGCGAAGGCGAAGTAAAAAGGAAGGCGACGCGTAAGGACACGTGAGGGCGGGGCGGGGCGGGGCGGGGCTGAGCCGTGTGAACGGGAGGAGACCGGGGGGGGGGACACGGACCCGCCGCCCAACTTCAGAACCAGTTGAAGCCGGTGCGTCGTTCTTTTCCAGTTGTTGCCGAGCAGGTTTCGGAACCCGGTGAGACTGGAAATCCATTGGCCGGTTGAACTGTACCAAGTATCTCCAGGACGGTGACACAAGAGTAGACGTGAAAGACACGGCCTGTTATAAATGTGAGGCTTACCCCCCCCCCATTCATTTGTGTTCATGTTTTTTGCCAAACGAGTGTGTGTGCCAACAATAATTTGTAGACCTGCTTGCACAAATAAAAACTATAAAAGAAATGTGAGGTTGCCGTCGATTGTGTTACCTGACAGAATATGACCCCCCCTAGTCACGTTGTCATTGGATCGTGCCATGGTTCCATACTTCCATTCCTGTGGAACAATCTGCAAGTCTGCGTCTTCTTCTCTCAGCTTGTTCTGTTTCCCAGGGGTCGCCTCAGCGGATTTGATACTTTCCATCTGCACTTCAACTAAATTACCTACATCATACTACTGGTAATTTTTCCACCTAGCTCTATTACTCCTAAAATGTTGATTCAGCTTGCACTGGTGGTACTTTTGATGAGAAACAAGTCTTGTTTGCAGGAAACGCTGCAAAACGCCTATCCAGATGTATGCTGCACAGCAGGGGTGGGTAACCAGGGGCCATGGAGAGCCATGTGTATGCAGGTTTTCCTTCCAGCCGGACTCCACACCAGGTGAGGTCGCTGATTAGCAACCCTTCAACCAAAGAGGAGGAATGTATCAGTGAAGTCACCTGGTGTGGAGTCCGGCTGGAAGGAAAACCTGCATACACATGGCTCTCCATGGCCCCTGGTTACCCACCCCTGCTGCACAGTCTTTGTAGGCACATATCACAGTGTATGGGAGGTAGTCCAGGAGCGTATTCCACTTCAAGTTAACACATTCACAACACTGTTCCTCCCTTAAGCAAGCCTTCTACTGACAGACAAAAAGGGGCAGAGTCAATCAATTTGCTGTCAGTTTAAGTATGTAAGTGGTCTCTTCCATGTGCTAATCCCAAGAGCCATGCCACCCGGAGCTTGGCTCCTGGTAGGGTCACCCAAGGCGGATAGGTCAAGGGGGAGGTTCCAGGCGAGGTGCCATCCAACAAAGACTTCAACGGTGGAACTGGTGGAAGATGTTTGCAGGTCACAACGGCAGTGAAGGTGGATGAAGGCTGCAACAGAGGGTGGTCCTCAATCGTCTTGGCTATTGGACCCTGGCCATCTCTCTGCCAAGGACCGTGTGGTGGCTGCAGGCGCATCAGCCACGCCACGTGAAAAGCTGTCACACACAGGCGTCCTCCCATTATGTGGCTCCAGGATCGACCTCTACTACACCCACCTGAAGACCGCCAATGATTATGATGATGATGATGGTAAGTGGTCTAAAGAATAATACATAACAGGGTGCTTAAGAAAAATAGCAGTAGTACCTTACTAATGACCTAACTCTATAAATGAACATATGGCCAGCCATATTTACTATGTTTTTTGAAATCTGAAATTCTGCTTCATTTTGCGGCACAATGGTGCAGTGGTTAGCGCTGTCGCATCACAGCAAGAAGGTCCTAGGTTCGAACCCCGGGGTTGTCCAACCTTGGGGGCCATCCCTGGTGTGGCGTTTGCATGTTCCTCCCGTGTCTGCGGTGGGTTTTCTCCGGGTGCTCCGGTTTCCCCCCACCATCAAAATGACATGCATGTTAGGGTTTATACTCCTGTCTGTGCCACTGAGCAAGGCATGGAAAGAAGAACTGGAGTTGGTCCCCGGGTGCTGCATGACGACTGCCCACTGCTTCTAGCTGCACAGCTAGGATGAGTTAAATGCAGAGCGTAATTCCCCTATGGGGATCAGTAAAGTATCTCAAAATCAAAATGTAAAAAAAAAAATCTAAATTTTCCTGTCAGTATTCTGCTCATCGGCACCAATGCCTGTGAATCTGATTCATTAGAATATAATTCAAACTTCTTACACCTTTTTTGAAGTACAACTTACATGTTGTGCCATGTAAGGGGGTAAAACAATGTAACTTGCACTTGCAAACAAGATTCAAGATTCAAGAGTTTTATTTGTCACGTACACATGTGTACAAGTCCCGAGTGCAGTGAAATGAAAAAAGGTACAACTTGAAGTATTTCCATTTTTGTATGGAAATTGTGGTTTGCAGCCATATATTCATACATTCTGTGTGTGTGCATGTGTGTGTGTGTGTGTGTACACACATTTCCTTACATCACCATGTCCACTCCAGTGAAATGGTCCTTGCTGCAGCAACAGAATGGGACGGCGTAGGATTATGAGCAGGGTCAGACATCTGACATCGCCTCACAAATGTGCGTATTGGACAATCCACAACTACATTACCCCTTCGGCTAGCCTGCTCGCTAAGTGAGATTTTATAGTCTTTTCCTGGTTGGGCGGGGACTAACACGGCTCATGGAGTAGAATCTGGTCGATCAGATTTGAAGAGAGCATCTTATTCTGGGAAAGTGAGGAGTTTGCCAAGCAATACATCCGTTGATTACTTTAGGGTGTAAATAGTGACAAACACTGCTCTGGGGTGGCACAGGGTTTGTTTTGTGTGTGCTATTGCCTACTATGCAGACTACTATGCTACCTACTATGTAGTCTGAGGGTGAAGGTGGGGGGAGTTGGGAAGGTTGTTAGATGAAAAACAGGAAAAGGAGAAATAAAACCAGTTCATCACAGGAGTCAGAAGGAGGGGGAGATCAGCGGGGAACGGTAAAGCTAATGAGAATAGGTGGCAGCCAGTCAGAAGGATTTAAAGTGATTTTTAAATTGAAGAAAGAGCAGTCGGTTTAGTTCATTCAACCCTATTCGGCTCGCTGGGACATTTAAGGAAGAGCTGGGCGAAATTCTAAATGCGAGGATTCTGACAGATGGGGAGCTTGTATTTTACTTGTATGTTGTAGGGCTTCTGCTCAGCTGGCCAAAGCTGTTGCACTGAAGGCGATAGGGAAGAGGCCAGGGAAAGGATTTGTTCCAGGGAGTAAGGCCTGTATGAAAGGGGTAATCTATGGTGTCTCGCTTGAAATCGCTATGGAGGAACTGGTCAGGGGCATTAACGGTGTGAAGCTCGCTGAAGCCACTCAACTAAGAGTTTTTCAGGATGGAGCTAAGCGTGACTCAGTGGTTGTGGTGTTAACTTTTCGGGAAGAGGCCTTACCAGAGTGAGTGTCCCTAGGGTGTTGGCTTTCCCTGGCTTCTATTGTTGAAGTGCTGTACGAAGTGAAGCAGACCAAAATTCATTCATATGTGGTAAGAAGTGTGGTGCAGGCTGCTGAGAGGGTTCTTGGGCTTGGAAGGATTGAGCCATCTGTCCTCCATAGCGCTTCTGGCAGAGCTGTACTGCTATGGAGTGCGTCCACAGGTGGCGGATGGTGGAACGCTCCCTCAAAATGGGGGACAGCTGCGAAATAAGCAGGCTTACCTGACGAATAAGCAGTCGCGGACCAACAGCGGCGGTTGCTACCAGGGCGCAGTGGGCCATTGGGTGGCACTGGTGGACCTATAAAAAGCTGCAAAGGCCCCATAACAACACTGTGACAAGGCATTTGAAGGTCGCCTTTAAACAGACCTGCTCTACACTGGGCAGCGGCAGTGTAGTACCTGTCGCTGGCAGACAAGCCAAACCGTCTGGCCAACGGTAGCTTCAGGACAACAGGAGGCATGCTGGGAGCTCTAGTATCTGGTCTCCTTTACTGCGGGCAGAAGGCAATGGTAAACCACTGTCTATTTTTACCGAAAAGCCAAAATATGCTTAACAACACATTGTTGAGCATTCTTTTCAGCGGCCAACCTCACAGCTGATGATGCCGGAAGAAGAAGAGGAAGAAGACGATGATGATGATCCTCCATAGCTATGTGTTCTCAGGAGACAGACGGGGAAAAATAACAGGGATCGAATGGAAGATGATGGTGATATTTAGGTTATTAATGCTTTATATCCTCCTGTGGAATGTCCAGAGTTTGGTAGCGAATGGGCAAGAGTTAAAGAGGTTTGTGGATGCCTTCAAAGAAAAACCAGAGTTAATGTGTGTACAAGAAACATGGCTGAAACCAACTCTGAATTTTGTAATACTGGGATTTTTTTGTTTACAGAAATATCGAAATACTTTTGGGGGAGGATGCGCAGTGTTTATAAGAGAAGGAATCCAGTACAGGAGAGTAAAGGTAATATCAGAGCTTGAGTGTGTGGTGATAGAAGTATGGCTCTCAACAAGAAGATTCTCGGTGATAAACTTTTATAACCCTTGTTTCCAGTTGTATATGGAGAAGTTAGATGGAATAATGGGTCAAGTGCAGTCCCCAGCAGTGCGGGCAGGAGATTTTAATGCTCATAATCCCTTATGGGGCAGCAAAAGCAAAGATAAGAATGGTGCAGTAATGGACGAGTTTCTGGATAGATACTCACTTGTGACGCTGAATAACAGAAGGCCGACAAGATTTCAGGTTGGCAATAGGAGTCTGTCGTGCATAGGTTTAACCTTTGCATCAGGTTTGGAGGTGTTCGAGAAAGAGCTGGGTCTTTAGCTTCTTCTTAAAGATGGAGAGGGACTCGGTGGATCGAATGGAGTTTGGTAACTCGTTCCACCACCGGGGAACTACAGAAGAGAAGAGTCTGGCTAGAAGTGGCGGAAGTGCCAGGCCCCTTTCACTGGCAGTGCGTAGTGAGCAGGACTAGAGTGTAGACCTGAATGAGGGCGTTCAGGTGGGCGGAAGCCCTTTTTGTTGTTGTTGCAGAGTAGTTGCAGCTTCACTGTAGAAGTCACCCACCTACAGGCCAGTGGCCACTCTTCCAAGGATGAGGATGTGCACATCCTTGATAGGAAGGAACGCTGGTTTGAGTGGGGAGTCAAAGAGGCCATCTATGTGAAGAGGGAACGACCATCCCTGAAACGGGGGGGGGGTAAGAGTACATGCCATCTTATAATACTGTGATTGCAGCCATTCCCCAATCCTCTGTGAATAATACACATGGCCATTGAAACTCTAGTTAATGGTCACGGCAATTTGCATATGAAACCGATCATTGTTCTCAGTCATATTACCAGTGTTGTTTATAAAGGTGGGGGTTCTGCAGTCAGTTGAGACTGAAGAGGTCACTTAGATGAGTGATGAAACGTTTCTCTCAATATACGTTATGTCCAGGTGAATTGATTCAACTTTCTGTATAATTTTAGCAGTCATGTACCTGAAAATTTATTTTTAGGTATCTGTTTTTATTAAGATTACTTCAAATTTATGGTATTTTATGACGCTTGACTCTTCGTCATATTAGCTATTGTATATTATGATGAGCTGTACTACTCAGCTGTAATGATAAATTGCGGTAGTGTTTTGTGAAGAGTGCTCATAAGGCAACCTCCGATCAGCATTCATTACCCAAAGACAACCGTTGAAACAATCCATGTTCCTTATGTTGTATCATATTATATTTAATATAACCAGTTTGAAAATAATTTACCTGTATAAATAATGGGGTAGGCCACTGTTACTGATGGAAGCATGCTCTTAAGGAAATATTTAGTTTTTCACTTGCAAGTTGTTGATGAAGATTGCAGTAGTATGAATATTCCACCAGATGTAGGTATGGTAAAAGAAAATTGGATGGTTCTAGTACAAAGTGGTCTAAAAATATTTTGCATTGGAAAGTTATTACCCTTGGAGCACATAAATGTAACCCAAGCAAAAATATAACAATATACATGAATGATAAATGAACTGAAGAATTTTCATTCATCCCAAATTTTATTGGGCTACATAAGCTACACAAATGTACTCATGGGCACTCTGCCCATAAGTGTCTTTATTCAATAATTGGACTTCTTTAATTTTTTATCATGTTACGGGGAAGCTATTAGAGGCTGTTCTGTCTTACCTCCTCTTGATACACATTTGATTATCATGATTACACCACACTAGCAGCTACATTCCTGCCAAACCTCAACCTTAATTGGACGGATTACAAAGTCATTGCCTATTGTTGGTTAGATGGGAACCAAGCTACACCAACGTCAAGCGCTGGATCACTGCAGCTGGGCCCGTTGGGGCCAGTTGCCGCCTTTGGATCATCTCACTTGCCTGACTGTGTGTGACATATTACAGTACACCCCATTTGCCTGCTGCCACTGACTGTGAATCTTTAACCTAAATGGACAGCTAGGGATAACCGGGGTCAAGCTCCTTAGCTACCTTGACGATCCTGTCTCTCCTACCGAAGAATGACTATACTTCAGCAATCACAGGCCTAAAAACTGAGCTGCAGTCCATTGAGCTTCTTATCATGGATCTTCTCCAGCGACAAATTGTGCTTTCTTCTTGGTTAGCCAGTCTAGATTAGCCGGGCTGTCACTACCCATTGGTCTCGGCAACCACGCCACATGGGGGTGGCACCAGCCTTGCACTCGCCTGCTCCTCCTGGGAAACAGTGGTGAAAGGCAGGGGGGATATCGCTTCCTCTCTACAACCCTAATGGCGAAGATGATTCTCCTCAACTCTTCAATCACTTTGCTCCTCTGGTCAAAGTCACTGACGACCGAGTTTCCCCATTTTCCTCACTCTCTCTTAGCTGACTGAGTTACAGCAACATCCAACTAGCACTTCTAATGATAATAATAATAATGATAGTAATAATAATAATAATACTGAAATAATTACTGATACTGAAAGTTTGTGTTATTTCACAGCCAGCAATATCAATATCACAGTGATTTCAGCAATTAAAAGTAGAAATCCTTCCCTCTTTCCAGGAAATTCAAACAAATTGATATTCATTCTAAAATGCTAGTTTTGCTTTGTTCATCTTGCAAATTTTGTTCTTCTCGTTAAAGAACGATCTGGGCTGTGGAAAGGTTTTTTCTTTTTCTGGTGTGATTTTTTTCTTCAACTGAAGCAAGTTAAAGCATAATAAGCAGACTGAACCATGTCGGACCAAACGTGCTGTTCAAGCTAGCTGCAGTGTTTCAGAGGCAACTGAGACACAAAGGCAATCTGGATATAAATCATCAACACGTTTCTTTTTTCACAAATTATTTGACACAGTTACAGTTAAGGTCAAAATTATTAGCCCCCTTTATGAATCAAATGAAACCCTTAACTTTTCCATGGAAATGACCATAACCAAAAGTGCTTATAGTTTAATTGCTTCCAAAAGAACAAAGACAAAATCTCCACTAAGCTTAAGATATTTTACTGATGCGCTGAATTGAAACAAGAAAAAACAAAAATGACAAGGCCAAAAGTATTAGCCCTCTGACAATTAATAGTCAATAGTGTTATCTTTCTGACTCACAATTGACAACAACCTCTTATGGTAGCTCCTAACTAGGTTGGCACATGTCTCTTGAGGGATCTTAGCCCATTCTTCCATGGCAAATTGTTCCAGCTCATCCAAATTGCGTGGTTTTTGAGTATGGACGTTAACCTTGAGCTTCCGCCACATATTCTCAATAGGATTTAGATCTGGGCTCTGGGAGGGCCACTCCAGGACCTTGATTTTTTTTTCTGTTTTTTCCCTAGTTTTTCCCCTTATCCCACCCTATTAACCCAATGGCATATGGCCGGAACTCTTGTCGAATAACTTCCCTGGCTCACAATTACACAGGAAGGAGATACTCGTAACACCAGCTTCCTTCAAACTCGTGTCGGCTGCTCTTGCTATTTTACACGCTGAAGCCTCGCATGGATTGCATTACCTTCAGGCCACGAAGGAGACGTAGGGAGAATGCTTTTGGTTTCTTGGCTGCAGGCACCCGGATGGGCCAGAGGGGCCACTGGAGAACGAGTCCCCGAACACTACACCGATCTACACCTATTCCTCGGGTAAGGGTGGCCTAATGAATGCCTTACCCCGTGGACGCTCTGGCCGTGACCAGTTACGGTGAGTCTGGGATACGAACCTCCCAGCCACATGACGAGCGGATTGCAAGAACGGCGGTTTATTCCGCTCGGCCATCAGAGCAGCCGACCTTGATTTTGGTGTCCTTCAAAAAGTTTTGGACCAACTTGGATGTATGCTTCGGGTCACTGTCTTGCTGGAAGACCCAGCAGAGAACTAAAGCTAGACTGGCAGCAGATTTCTTTACATTATCCTTCAAAATGTCAACATAATCTTCTTTCTTCATGATCCCATACACCCGAACAAGGGTCCCTGTGCCTGAAGCAGCAAATCAGCCCCACAGCATTATGCTTCCACCACCATGTTTAACTGTGGCAACTGTGATTTTAGGATTGAAGGCCTCTCCCTTCCTTCGCCAAACAAAAGCAACATCCATGTACCCAAACAGCTCAAGTTTAGTCTCATCAGACCAAAGGACAGACTTCCAAAACTCAGGCCCATGTTTCAAATGTTCAAGGGCAAACTTCAGTCTGGCTTTGATGTGCCGCTGTGTGAGCAATGGAGTTTTTCTTGGACGAGCCTTCAGCATCTCAGGGCGAATCTCATCGACACCCGGCGCCTTGCCACAGAGGAGCCTCTTACCTACCTCAGAGACCTCTGCTAGGGATATGGGTGGGGCTTCTCCCGAGTCTTCAGACTCTACCTCCTCCACTGAGGATGTGTTAGCTAGGTTCAGGAGCTCCTCGAAATGTTCTTTCCACAGTCCAACAACATCCCCAGTCCGGGTCAGCAGAAAAAGGGGAAAAATACCAAAAATGTAAAAAATTATATATGCGTGTGTATATATATACAGCCTTGTACTGTCTCACAGAGAATTTACCTGACTAACTGGATTATTTTGGTCCTTATTTGTTGAGCACTATCCCTACCATTGAGTGTTTCTTTTAACAAACTTATATTTTATTTACTTATTTTAAGCGTCCCCGTCACTGGGGCATTGATATTTGTTGTTTTTATTAGGACCAGAGGGAAGACTGCCGCTTACTGATCCACCAACACCACTTCTCTCAGCAATTAATTTTCTCATGAAGTCTTCCATCCAAGTACTAGCCAAACCCATACCTGCTTAGCTTCTGTTAGTGGGCAGAGCTTGTGCACATATTGGTATGGCTCCGGGAATAGCTCTCCCATTAGCAAATGTACCCGACCGTCCGTTTTTGTATCCGTGTGTAATATTTATCCATCGGTTTTTGTATCTATTCGGGCACGCGGTAACGCTGCTGGTACAACCAACAAGCCACCTCCTCTCCAGCAGTGCTAATGCGGCTAGCATAGTGTAACCGGTTATTTTCTTGCCCGGTGCGGGATTCGATACGGATGTACTGAACCACAAGGCGACATCACTAACCGCTCGGCTAAAGGGTCAGACCCGTTAGCTAGGGACTAAGGTGTCTTAGTAGTTTACAATAGCAACGCTCCGTGTACAGTGGTACTGGAAACAGTGAGCCTTAAGTTCTGGTTTTAGGCGACTCTGTTATTAGATTTGTGGATCTACCCGGTGTCGTAACCTACTGCCTCCTGGTGGCAAAGTAGCAGATTTTACCGAACTTTCACCGACGCCGATTGAACATCACTCTTCAGTCCACACGGCCATAGTGCACGCAGGAACAAATGACCTCATGTCCAGAAAATTAATCAAGCTCCAGCAAGACATGGAATCATTGGCAATGACTATTGAGAGCCTGGGCAAACACCGTATATCCTATCTGGTCCTATTCCCACGATGTCAACCAGATCCCAACGTTTCAGCTGTCTTTTTAGCCTCCATCGGTGTTCAAAAAACTTCTGTACAGCAACAGGTTATGGTTTTAGCTGCCATTTCGAGTCGTTTTGGACTGAGCCATCGGCGTTGCCAGGTCATTTTGCCGTGGCTTAAGCCCCGAACGTTTTGACTGTAGCCCCGAATATAATTTTAAATGGATGAAACTAACAGAAATATTGTAACCTACACGAATAAGTAGACAAGTTAATGGATTGGGCCCTTTAGTCGACTGGTTAACGTTGTCGCCCGCGGCGCAAGAGATACGGGTTCGCGTCCCGGCTGTGGCGATTCTCGAGGCGCTCACCTAATTTGCTGCAATATATTTTCATGTCGTTTTCCGCCGTTAGTAGTTTGGCTGACGCTCTTTTAATGACGTCATCTTGTTGCGCCCCTGGCACACGGCGCCACCCGCCCAAACCTCACTGGACACATGAGGATATGTCATACATGTGGGAAGCAATATAGATCCACACATTTTCCTGTTATCAAGATGATGTGTCAGAACAGAGCTATCCATTATTGAAAGATTAGGGAATATATATATATATTGTAGCGAATTCGGGGGACAACGTAACCACAGGAACTGCCGCGGCCGGGAAGCGAACCCGTATCGCCCGCACCGCAGGAGGCATCGCTAACCGCTAGACTAAAAGGTCAGCCCCGCTAGCCAGCAGCCAGCGTGTTTAATAATCCATGCACGTTACAATATATACATATATATATATATATATATATATATATATATATATATATATATATATATATATATATATATATACAGATTTATCTCTTTCCCTTCTTTGATAGGAGTTGCAGGATGGTACACAGCAGTACGACATGTTGCTTCCAGCAGTGTTTTCAATGAAGTAAGAAGGGGGCGTGGCTAAGTTCCCACCGCTTGGTTTTGTTTTTTTTTTAAATCCAAGATGGCCGCTGCGTGAAATGGGCGTATGGGCGCCAACACCGTCTGTTTATCAAACTGTCTACTGCCCTGTGATGGCCTGGCGGCCTGTCCAGGGTGTGTCCCCGCCTGCCGCCCAGTGACTGCTGGGATAGGCTCCAGCATCCCCGCCACCCTGACAGCAGCAGGGTAAGCGGTCTGGATCATGGATGGCTGGGTGTAAACCTATGTGAAGCCCAACAAAAAAAACGTAACTTGCATTTATGCCGTCAACATAAACGCGAGTCTGTAAACTAACTAAACCAACTCCGTGTGTGTGTGCGTGTGTGCGCGCGCATGTGTGGGCGGGTCTGTTGAGCGGCGCCGAGTCACGTGACAAGTTAAAGCGGGAAGAGAGGCGTGGAGGCGAAATGGCGGAGCGTACGAGAAAACAAAAACAACTCAGTCTTTTTGGATTTTTCCAAAAGAGAAAGGAAGGGTAAGAGTTTTAGCCTACGTAGTAACTCTTCAATAACGTTTTAAGTTACCTGTTGATTTATGGTATGAACTGGATCCAATTATGACGAAGAGAAATCCTCTTTGTCGTGATTGTTAGGTGCCGTTTAGCTAGCGGGCCACGGCGTACCTTTATTGTCCTTTAGCAGGGTTTTCTCGTTAATAAATCACATTTCCATAAAACGAACTAAACGACTCATTCATTTTACTATAGGCGCAAACAAACGTTAACCATCATATTGTAACGTGCATGGATAAGAAGACACGCTGGCCGCTGGCTGGCGGGTCTGACCCTTTAGTCTAGCGGTTAGCGATGCCTCCTGGGGTGCGGGCGATACAGGTTCGCTTCCCGGTCGCGGCAGTTCCTGTGGTTGCCTTGTCCCCGGAATTCGCTACAATGTTGATTTAAATCTAAATGAACTTCAAGTAAATCAACAATTAACTTTAAGTCGTTATGTTTGGGGTATTGTTTAGATACTACTACAGTGAGATAATAATAATAATAGTAACTTGACGTAGGTGGTCAGGGGTTTTGGGTACCTTATTGTTGCATAGCAACACTTGTGAGCAACGTCACTTTGCTTCTTTTCCTGATATGCTACTCTGCATCTTCTTCTCTACCCCAACATCTGCCTTCACTGACCCTCTATAGCAGGGGTCCCGTCCGCGGGCCACGTCCGGCCCGTGACGGGTTGATTTATGGTCCGCGAGAATTTTTGGAGAAATGCCAGAAGAATTCTTTTTTTCTTAGTAAAAGTAAGACTAGTAATATATCGAAAAATAGATGAAAAATCTCTGTTTAAATTATAATACCTGCAACGTATCGACACCAAAACAAACTAACGAACAACATGCTGCTGGAGGTTGAGTGGCCCGTGGTTTTAAAAGCGGCCCGCTATGAAAAGTAATTGGGGACCCTTGCTCTATAGCCCACTAGTGGATAGCCCGTTTTGCTACAAATAATAATAATAATCATTACATTTATGTAGCGCTTTTCTAGATACCCAAAGCGCTTCACATTGAAGGGGGTAACTCACTTCAACCACCGCCAATGTGTAGCACCACCAGGGTGAGTACACACACGCTCGAGGCCTGAAAGGTTAAATGAGCAAAAATGAATTTGTTAATTGCCCAATCCACCAACAGGCCACCCTATTTCATAAAATCTACATTTTTGGAAGAAAGGTCAGTTGACTTTTTTTCCCCATATATTTCCATAATGCTCTACTTTTCAACTGGAATGCCAGACACCACAACCAGGGAGAACATTTGTCAAATTTTGAGAGTTTTTATCGGGGGGGGGGGCAGTAATTATTGGCTAAAGGAAACCCCGCTGATTGGGTATTGAGAAATGCAGACTTGGCGGTACGGTAGTACTGATTTATCTCAAGTACTGCAGTACTTGTAGTACTGACTAACATAATTATGGTATCATGAGAAACTGAGCTGTGACGATGACTGGACAGATCTCTAGTAGTATAATGTTAGACACACATCCTATACAACGTCCCTACACAACAGCACTATGAAAGTGATCTCTGCCTACATGTCTTGTAATTATACAAACAGCAACATACTTACTTGTTATTATACATACTTGTATAATAACAAGTATGTATACTAAACATTACAATATTGTACATACATATTGTAACATACTTGATGTTATACATAAAAATACATGTATGCCTATATGTATTGTAATTATAATGCAATCCAATCCAATTATGAATCCAGTTATGAGTTTCATTTGAGTTGATTTCATGGTTTTGCAGAGGGCAGCAAAGACGAGCTCCAGACTGAAGAGCCAGTAGCAGCAGCAGCTGAGTCAGAATCAGATGTGGAAACTGGTAACAACAATTTAGTGTTACTTTGTGTGTTTGTGTGTCAGAGAGAGTTAAAGAGTGAAGCAATTTTGATTAGCTAAAATGCTAATGCTGCTCATGCCTGTATTGGAAAGAATTTTGTCAATTGCAAATGTCAGTATAGACAGGTCAATGTCATGGTGTACCTTTTAAAGTTACACTGAAATAACAGATGTTTTCATTTTTAGCTTATTTTATATGCCATACACCATTTTGACAATTTATGTCAAAAAGTAAAAAAAAACATATTTTTTATTTTGTTGTATATATACATATATGTATATATATACTTTGTTAAAAGAAACACTCAATGGTAGGAAAAGTGCTCAACAAATAAGGAGCAAAATAATTCAGTGATTCAAATATAAAGAATTTACTCGAATCACTGAATTATATATACGTACACCCTACCAGAGTTGGGCTAAACAACCGATTTTGATTGATTGATTGATATACTTTATTAATCCCCGTGTGGAAATTGTGCTCTGCATTAAACCCCTCCTAGCTGTGTAGCTAGGAGCAGTGGGCAGAACTAACATGCATGTTTTTTTGATGGTGGGGAAAACCAGAGCACCCAGAAAAAAAACCCCGTAGACACGGGGAGAACATACAAACTCCACGTTGAGGACGACCTGGGATTACCCCCAAGATTGGACAACTCTGGGGTTCGAACCCACAACCTTCTTGCTGTGAGGCGACAGCGCTAACCTCTAGGCACACATGAGGTACACATTTTTCAATGATTAAGACATGTACTTTGAATGTAAATAAGGTGCCAGAGTGCATAAAAAGCATCAAAATACAGATTGTTTATCAAAAAAATGTTTCTCGGGGAGGATGCCCTGCGGACCCGCCTAAAGGAGTCCGGGCTCAGCCCCGAATGTCCTCAAATCCTGGAAACGCCCCTGGACTGAGCGTGATTTGTATAAAACCGATGGCTTATGTCCAAACTGGCAAGGCACCAGGCAACTGGTGTCAATTTTATCAACTATATAGCTTTTAACTCCTGACCCACATCCCAGCAAGACCCTAGCAACCTCATTTTGATTCTAAATACAACCAGTCTTGATAGAGAGGGTCCTGCTGGCTCATGGCCAATTTTTACAATTCATAATACTAATAAAATTCCTAATGATAGCTACCAAGTCCCAGAAAATCCCCACAGTATTGAATAGTTATAACCATGTCCTCCACAACTATAATCATATACCCGTCAGAATTAATGATAACCAAGATGTTAAATATAAGAGTGACAACTTTCAAAATCAGAATAGCATGCTCCGCGTTAAGCCCTCTGTTTTTCCATCCCCTGCCACTTTGCAAAATGTTATGTTAAATATTGGCTTTATTAACGCAAGATCACTTTCCACTAAAATCACTGCTTATCCATGACATGACAGATGACCACAGTCTTGAGTTTATGGTTTTATGTGAAACCTGGCTACATCCAAATGACTTTGTAAGCCAAAATGAGACAACACCCCCAAATCAGCTTTATCTTTAGTCACCTTTATTAACTTTAACTTTAACAAGTGTACATGAAGGATTTGACTCCAGTGCAAAGCAGCTTCAGGCACCCACTGACGTCACTCACACAACAAAGAGAAAAAAGAAAACATAGCAACTAACAAAAAAGAAAAAAAAACAAGAAATGAATGGAACAACAACAGGACATTGGAGGCAAGCATGTATGCACAACAGGTATGTCAGTACTATACAGAGTGTTGTTATGGTTGAGTAATCAACAACCTATGCCCATATATTATACCATATTGCTTATATACTGTATTGCCCATACACTATACATATACCATACCACAGCTCAACAACCCATCATGCCCATATACAATACTACATGCTCCCACTATATTACACTATATTAACTTATCAGCATCAGGAACACTTTATTTGTCATTTCACCTCATATACTTGCGCACATGAAATGAAATGAAATGCCGTTTCCCCCAGCCCACAGCAGTGCAACATACAGACAAAAACACATTCAAGAACTACAAGAACACGCATAATCAAGCTAACACATATATCCAAACTGAAATTTTTAAAAAAATCACTGTACAAGGGAACAAATGCCCGCCAGGATGACTGTCGGAACCGCCGGTCTACGCGTCCCGTCAGACCGCCCTCCCTGTTTCCTCCTCAGGTGCAACTCCGGGCAGAAGCCATGGACCCTGTGGCAACCGGACAAAGTAGACCAGGCCCTCCCAGCCAATCCAGTGCCAGCTGTCCCAGCCAGACACCCTTGACACACCTCCCCGCACTCCACATGACGACATCAAAAACACCACAGTCAACGCCAGGTGAGGCCGCTGCCAGACCGCCCTCGGGTGATATCGGAACTACCAGTCTGCATGGGCTAGCAGTTAGCTTAGCCTGCCCCACTTATGCATCCCATCAGACCGCCCTCAGTGTTATCTCCTTGGGTGCAGCTCCGGGCAAGACTGCAGTCCCCGGGCCCACAGTGCAGCAGACCAAGTTCTCGCAGCCGATCCAGCGCCAGCTCTCCCAGCCAACATGTACCGGAAGAACACGTGCTGGTGGTGAAGACAACTTCCCTGATGGATGAACAGGTTCTACAGGTGACCACAGATGACATGAGAAAGACCCTCTCCAGAGTAAACCCGTACAAAGCTGCAGATCCAGACAGAATCCCAGGCCGACCCATCAGAGACTGGGCGGAGCAGCAGGCAGATGTCCTTGCTGATTGATATCGTCAACATCTCTCTGTCCCAGACAGTCATCCCCATGTGTTTCAAGTCTACCACCATCATACCAGTGCCAAAGAAGTCCCCTGTGTCCTGCCACATTGACTACCACCCCATTGCACTGACTCTCATCATAATGAAGTGCTTTGAGAGGCTGGTCATGAAGCACATCAAGTCCAGCCTCCCCTCGACTCTGTCATCATAATGAAGTGCTTTGAGAGGCTGGTCATGAAGCACATCAAGTCCAGCCTCCCCTCGACTCTGGATCCTCTCCAGTTTGCATACCGCACTAACTGCTCCACAGAAGATGCCATAACCTCTGCTCTTCATCTAGCCCTGTCCCACCTGGAGAGAAAGAACAGCTATGTGAGGATGTTGTTCATTGACTTCAGCTCAGCTTTTAACACAATCATACCGCAACACCTGATCGTAAAGCTGACCCAGCTGGGCCTTAACACCTCCCTCTGCAACTGGGTGCTGGACTTCTTCACGGGGAGGCCATAGTCAGTGCAAATTGGCAAGATCACCTCCAGGACCATCACACTGAGCACTGGTGCTCCACGGGGCTATGTACTCAGTCTGCTCTTGTTCACCCTGCTGACTCATGACTGCACAGCATCATCCACTTCCAACCTCATTATAAAGTTTGTTGATGATACTAACTACAGTGGTAGGTCTCATCAGCAACAATGATGAATCATCATACAGAGCGGAGGTGGATCAACTGGTGGCGAGGTGCAAAAACAACAACCTCTCCCTAAATATAGGAAAAACTAAGGAGATTAATGTTGACTTTAGAAAGACCAGCGCCCACCATACCCCTCTGACCATCAATGGTATGGACGTGAAGAGAGTCAGCAGTGTTAAGTTCCTGGGAGTGAGGACCTCTCCTGGTCCTCACATGTCACCGCGCTCTCCAAGAAGGTCCAGCAGCATCTTAACTTCCTGCAGCGTCTGAAGAAGGAGAGGGTCCCCCCACCCATCCTCATCACATTCTACGGAGGCACCATAGAGAGCATTCTGATCACCTGTATCACTCTGTGGCATGGGAGCTGCAAGGCCTCCGACCGCAAATCCCTGCAAGTGGATAGTGAAGACAGCTGGAAAGATCATAGGAACTGCTCTCCCATCCATCCAGGCATCTATGATGCACGGTGCGCCCGGAAGGCTCTCAGCATCATGAAGGACCCCACTCACCCTTCCCACATCCACTTCACCCTCCTATCCTCTGGCAGGAGGTACCGGAGCGTCTGTGCTGCCTCCACTAGACTATGTAACAGTTTCATTCCTCAGGCTGTGAGGTTCCTCAACAGCCTGAATACTTAGACCTTCCATAAAATGACTTTTTGACCTTCTTACTCACTGTCCGGGTCAGGTGTGCTTGTGATGTTTAGGTCTGTGAAGTAATACCTGTGTTTAATGCACTTTTTGTTTTTAATATTTATTGCGTGTTATTTGTTTTTATGTGGCACTGAGGTCCACGTGAAATGTAATGTTGTTCCCTCGAATGTATGAGACATGCATATAAGGCATTGACAGATAAAAGCAGTCTAAGTATACTCTATATATTCACCTACTATCCACCTCACAACTGCATACTATATTATATACCGATGTTGCACAACCATAACAGCAATAATTTGTAACCACTATCCAGCAGTTGTACGTGTATTTAAAATTGTACATTTGTATTGCATGTCTGGTTTGAAGAGGCAGTGCACATCAGAATGGGCTATTTACAAATTGTCATATGTACATAATAAGTGTCCATTATTGTACCATGCTGTTAAGTGTTCATGAGAGAGATGGCCTGTGGGAAAATAACTGTTTCTAAGTCTGGTGGTTTTTGTGCTCATTGCCCTGTAGCGCCTGCCAGAGGGTAGGAGTTCAAATAGCCTGTGTCCTGGCTGGGGGGGGGGTCTGTGCTGATTCTGCCTGCCCATGTCCGGGCTCTAGAAGTTGTACAAGTCCTGCAGAGTGGGCAGGGGAGTTCCAGTGATTTTTTTTCTGCTGTCCTTACTGTTTGCTGCAGTCTGTTCCTATCCTGTTTTGTTGCTGCTCCAAACCAGACCGTGATGGATGTGCACAGGATTAATGACTGCGGTGTAGAACTGGCTGAACAGGTGCAAAATGATTCCCATGCATCACCCAGGTGGGTGCTGCACATTGATGGTGGTTGAGGTGAGTTTCCCCCCTTCTCTGTGAAACACTTTGGGTGTCTAGATAAAGCCCTATATAAATGTAATCCATTATTATTATTATTATTACATCACTCAGGCATCAAATGACAACACTGGTCTAAGAAGAACCGATTTTGTTACGTCCCAGAGACACAAAGAACATTGGCAACAACTGCAGATGTTTTTCATACTATATCCCAAATTCTGAGAGATAGAGATAAGGTTCAAAATCAGAGAGTGTTCCTTTGTCAGTAATTTCATTTAGTCTCCAGTAGTCAATACATGGATAGAACCCAGCCACTGAGAATTCACAAGCCAGTGCATTCTTAGTGCCGGTCCCAAGCCCAAATAAATGGGGAGGGTTACATCAGGAAGGGCATAATATGCGGATCATAAATCACATTTCAATACTGGATCAGTTCGGGTTTTCAATGACTGCCAGCGTACCGGTGGCTACTGTTATGCTATGCTACTGTTAGGAGAGGGGGAAGGCGTGTCCAGAGGCAGCAGGAGAGGAGGAAGAGTAGGATTGTGGAGGTGAGAGTCTGAACTTTGAATGTTGGCACTATGACTGGTAAAGGGAGAGAGCTGGCTGATATGATGGAGAGAAGGAAGGTAGATATACTGTGTGTGCAAAAGACCAGGTGGAGGGGGAGTAAGGCCAGGAGCATTGGAGGTGGGTTCAAACTCTTCTACCATCGTGTGGATGAGGAGAAATGGGGTAGGGGTAATTCTGAAGGAAGAGTATGTCAAGAGTGTGTTGGAGGTGAAGAGAGTGTTGGACAGAGTGATGAGTGTGAAGCTGGAAATCGAAGGTGTGATGAATAAACCACACTGTGGGAACCTTATCTCAAGGTTAAGCAGTTGTTTTACAGCCGCCAAGATGACCCTCGTAAACATGGTTCACAATAAAGTTGTTGATCATGACAATATACACTAGTCGTGATGTTTTAGGTATACAAACCCGAGAAGTGGACGCTGAAGTAGCTTTGGCCTGATTTTGCCGGAAAGCAGCCTGTCAGGGACTGTAACTGCTCACAAATCTCTTGCAATAGATGGTCATGTTTTCTCGCCGTGGCTTCCTGGTTTGTGAGCGTGACATAAAAAACTGGTCAATCTTTTTTCTTTTTTCTTTTTTTTTGGATATACTATATTAATCCCCGTGGAAGAATTCTTCTCTGTATTTAACGCATCCTAGCTGTGTAGCTAGGAGCAGTGGGCAGCCACCGTGCAGCACCCAGGGACCAACTCCAGTTCGTCTTGCCATGCCTTGCTCAGGGGCACAGACAGGAGTATTAACCCTAACATGCATGTGTTTTTGATGGTGGGGGAAACTGGAGCACTCGGAGAAAACCCACCACAGACACGGGGAGAACATGCAAACTCCACACAGAGGATGACCTGAGATGCCCCCCCCCCCCAAGGTTGGCCAACCCCAGGGTTCGAACCCAGGATTTTCTTGCTGTGAGGCGACAGTGCTAACCACTGGGCCACCGTGCTGCCAACCTAATATTTTCTGGGTCCATGTTTGGCTTAGTGTAGTTATATAAGGCTACCAAGGAAACCCAGCTGAAGAGACAAGACTGAAATATGTAAAACTGTAAATGAGTTTACTGGGAAAGAGTAACAATACAAATGTACTTGAGGCAACTTGCATCTCAAGACTGAGAAACAGAGCAGAAATACAGTAGAACGTAAATACACTTAAGACCAGGGGTAAACCATAAATATATTATGAGCCTGGGGAAAATCACAGTCCATTGCTGCCCTCTAGCAGTCATCAGAACCAACACTTAGGACTCTTATGCTTCGCCTCTTTTATTTTATTTGCGCCAGTTTACACTGATAACTTGGCTCTTAGTTACGGGTTAATTTTGTGAGGAAAAGCATTCATATTCTGCTTGATAAATGAATCCTATTGACCGCAAGAATGGGTCATCAGTTCATTACAGGGCCCACACACACTCACACCATTCATTCGTATGGACAATTTAGAGTCTCCAGTTCCCCTGACAAGTATTATATATTTGGACTGTGGGAGGAAACCAGAGTAAACCTCAACAAAGAGGGAGAGCATGCAACCTCAATGCAGAAGGGCCAGGACTGAAGCCAGCATCTCAGTGCCACCCATGATGAATCACAGCACACTGCATTTATCCATCCATCCATCCATCCATTATCCAAACCTCTTATCATGCTCTCAGGGTCGCAGGGATGCTAGAGCCTATCCCAGCAGTCATTGGGCGGCAGGCGGGGAGACACCCAGGACAGGCCGCCAGGGGCCTCCAGTTTAAATGGGTGTTATTTTGTGTTAATGGTGGTTTAGATTTATTTGTTCTCATTTAGTGCGGTGGCACAATTAAAAAGACATTTACATCAAATGAATAGCCATGACATGAAAAGACATGAAATATATTGTATGCTTCTGTTCCAAGGTTCTAAGTGAGTAATAGTAGACTGTAGAAGTCCACATTATTTAGCTTGAATTATGTGATTTCTTTATTTAGGCCATCCGGTAACAGTAAATTTGATATTCCACCCCAACCAGAGGACATTTAAAGGTAAACTTTCTCTTCAGAGATGGAGGCTGTCTACTACATCCCTTCTTCTCCATGCCAAAAGCTGTCCCACTCTGGCAAAATGTCTCCCGGTCTCTTTCTCTCATTCGACCCCTTTCCCCTGCGTTCTCTCTCTCTCTCTCTCTCTCTCTCTCTCTCTCTCTCTCTCTCTCTCTCTCTCTCTCTCTCTCTCTCTCTCTCTCTCTCTCTCTCTCTCTCTCTCTCTCTCTCTCTCTCTGTGTCTCTCTCTCTCTCTCTGTCTGTCTCTCTCTCTCTCTCTCTCTCTCTGTCTCTCTCTCTCTCTCTCTCTCTCTCTCTCTCTCTCTCTCTCTCTCTCTCTCTCTCTCAGCCTGGGTTGCTTGCTGTGCTGCACTGGTTTGGAGGCAGACAGAAGTTCAGCCACCAGTTTGAAAAGCCCATGAGGAATTTTGCAACTTTCACAAAGGCGTGTCATTTAAGCCAGGTGGGCGGTGTCGGTGGGGCAGGGGCAGGGGGATGCCGATAGTTGGGGGTGGCACCTATTGTGCCCTTCATTATGCCCCCCCTCCCATGCGTGCACCCATGCGTGCATTGACACAATGTGACAGTGGCGATGGCCTGGCCCCGCAGGACGCAGCTTCGCTGGAACCCCCTACTGTAGGTCCCACACGCACCCTGAGACCAGTCTCGCTTTTTTCTCTCTCTCTCCCATCTCTCTCTCTTTCTCTCCCTCCCTCTCTCTCTCTCTCCCTCTCTCTCTCTTTAACTTTACTCTCTCTCCCCCTCTCTCTCTCTCTCCATCTCTCGCTTGCACCTGGCTTCAAACCTTGTGGGAGAAAAGAGAGAAGAGAAAGAACAGCGCTTCCGAGAGGGTAAAAGTTTTTTCACCGCCTGCTTTCAGAAGAGAGTGGTAAGCAGTTTGAAGCTGCGAGGGGGGTCAAGGATCGTTTTTGGGGGTGGGAGGGAAGGGTGAAGAGGAGGGAGGGGAGGGACCATCTTTCCACCTGCGCAGATTTGTCCATCATTTTCAAAATATGGATGGTTCTGTCGCCGCTAGATATTGCTTTCGTAGGGCTCGGGGCTCGAACACGTGAAACTTATCCATCGGGGCGCAGCTCGTCAGAGGCACACCTTTACGCACCGCAACGCTCTTTTCAGTTAATCTAGACTTCCACAGCCGTTTCTCCATTCAGCCACATCATCTACCTAGGTGGAAAAGGTTTCTGAGATATGCAGACAGTAGTCCAGGAGTTACGACACTTCTTCTGGTTTTCTTAACACGAACACGTGAGCCATCAGAACCACATCCCAGCCGGGACAGTGTGTGTCTGGCTGCTTCTGTTCTTTACACTGTGAGAGTTGTGATAGTATTTCATCGTGCCACAGCCTGTAGAAGGTCAACACATCATCTACACAGAGCAGATGGTTAATTGGTTTCTAAATGCGGTTAATTGGTTAATTGGGTATGTCGTCAGTGTTCGCAGATTGTTGGATTTGGAGAACCCATACATATGTATGCTGTACTATATTGAGCAAATTATCTGCCCAGGGTTCCAATATGTCTCTTATTAGGAAGCACTGAGATTGGGGATCAAATGAGATTTAATGCAGAGTTCTAAATTTTCATTTTTTGTTTGCAACTTTTAAAACGTCTATGAAACTCGTTTACTTACTGCAGTGTGGGGATTCAAATGTGTGTGTTACTACAGCTTGTTTGTGTGCACATGTGTATGCATGTTTAATTTGTCTGTTGCAGTGGCACATGTTTTGGAGAGCCGAGCACAGGACAAGTCAACATGGCAAAAAACCTGTAAAGGTTTTTAAAATGATGTGAAAAAGACGTTTCTGACATCGATGCCAGCTCTTTTCCTACATAGCAGCTTCCATTTAATTGGCTGGGTTGACAATGAAAATGTGTGTGTGTGTGTGAGCGTGCACGTGTGTGTGTCTAAGCGTGTGTGTGTGTGTCTGTGTGTCTGTGTGTGTGTGTGTGTGTGTGTGTGTGTGTGTGTGTGTGTGCAAGCGCGAGTGCATATCAGTCGATGCGCTTCAAACATTTGCCCTCCTCAGCATTTCTACGATGTGATGAGTCTGGCATTCGACAGGGGCAACCTGTTATCCACTCATTCACCGCCCGCAGATGGCCAGCCATTGTCCAGACACTGACCAGCAGCCTAATATACACACATAAGCACACGAAACATGCAAGTATACACAAATATGCATAGGTCTGCAACCACCCCCACCCCACCCAGGCCAGCCATCTCCCTCTCAGACACACATTCACTGGCAAAGACAGACAGGGACCGATATTGACCCATGAATGGATAGGATTTTTTTTTCAAATCTATATAATCTATAATTACAGTCTACAAAACCGAACCAATCAACTATTACAGTAGGAGTCTGATGTCTTTTTGTTCCTCTCTCTCTCTCTTTATATATATATATATATATATATATATATATATATATATATATATATATATATATATATATATATAGTGTGTGTATATATATAGTGTATATATAGTGTATATATAGTGTATATATATGTGTGTATATATAGTGTATATATTTAAGTATATATGTATGTATAGTATATATGTATATGTATATATGGTGTATATATTTAAGTGTATATATGTATGTATAGTATATATATGTATATGTGTATGTATGTATATGTGTATGTATAGTGTGTGTGTATGTATGTATATATATATATATATTATATCACCTCAATGCAGTTGCAGTACACATATACTATCAAAATGTGGGCAGATGAATAATTGTTTAGATATTTAGCCTAATATCTCTTTTCTGCTCATATATAGTATCTGCAGTATGTGTGTATCATGTTATGTCATATGTGACGGCGACATTTAAATGTATAGTGGAACATATTTTTGATGTGTTTTTGCTAATGACCCATGAAATTGACAAGAATCTTTTTCTCTCCTTTCAGATTTTGTTTTTCTGATCACTGGTCGATGGATTTATCACTGAAAATACAACAACATTTTAGTAAGTCTGTCTGATCTTTACTTAGCCTGGAATCGGTTGCTCTCCTGTCGTCTGTTTTTCTTTATTCTGCATGGTCTCCATGTGTAGTTATACTAGAATTTCATTTGGATGCTCACATGCAGCTAATAGGTAAGAGGGAGATTATTATTCCCTAGTCAGAATTACACACTTGGCAAATAGCGATGGTAAAAAGATGGCAGTCTTTGACACTTGCCAGGCTACTTTCCAAACTACTTTAACTTGGTTCTGGCCTAAGACAGTTTCCCAACCCAGTCCTCAAGTCTCTGCTGTCTTACAGAGCTTCATTGTAACCCTGCATAGGTAGACCTGCTTGTACTTTACTCAGCAACTGCATTTAGTTAAGCTGAATTTGGCACGACGGGTATAAATCGGCCATTTTAGCTCTGAGACTATAAAAAGTACATTGAGAAAAATGACTACAGACTTTTTCTGTTCATTTAAATTCGATGTGTAGTCTATCCACCTAGCTATGCATCTGAACTTTGAAACTCCCATTTTTATGCATCTTTTGACAAAACTCACTTTCAATTTTCTGATAAAATTGATCAATGTAATGTAAAAATCATCTGGGTCTATAAAGTATAGATTTTTTTTTCCCGAAAAATATAAGGAATCTATGTAACAAAAGTAACCCCTTACACTTAGGACAATAGGAAAAATATATATATTGTAGTCAAATGCTTTGGTCGAATTCATTATTTCCTTCGGATTTGTGCTTGGACGAGGTGACGGAACGACTGTAGAAAAGGAATTTCAAAACTTCCACCATGAGCACAAACTGCGTGGAGTGCAATAATGTGATTGGTTGAATAAGTCCAAGCAGGTCCACCTATGCAGGGTTACAATGAGATCTGCTGGGTGGGGATAGTTCAGGACTGGGTTGGCAAACTAAGATGTAAAAAGAAAGAAGCTTTGTAAAAAAAACAATAGCCTCTTATATTTCATATTCTATATGCTCTATAATGGTTATTTGGAGAGTCTTTTTTGGCTTACGTAGATAATGGCTTTAGTGCCTCCAGGGGCAAAGTGTTCTGTACTCTCGCTTGACCATCATAAAATACTAAATTTGCCGCTATTGTTAGTTTGGATTTATCAAATTGTATAACACTAGACCTGATTCCAGGGGGATTACAGCCAGTTCTAGTTTGCTCAGCACAGAAACCTCCTCAAAGTAGTTTACTGGAAATCTATTACTGATATGACTTGAGTTCCTTCGCCGGTACTATAGCCTCTCTTACCTTACCTTTTGTTTTATCCTTCCAACCTCTTTCAATATAGATGTTTTCCTCCTCCTTTATCATAATTTACTGATTTCGGAAAAATATATCCCTCCCTGCAACTTCCATATTTTTTCATGCTGCCTGTTACTTGTCTCCAGTTCCCATCTTTAATCTCATCATTTACCCTCCTTGTCTTCTCCCGCCCCTCGGCCCGCCCTCCTCTTCCTCCCTGATTCCTTCCATTTTCCCCCAAAGTCTTTGTTGACCAAAGTGTTTTTGTGCTGTTCACCCTGATCTTTTCTCCTCTCCCAAGGCTAGAAACTGTGTGAAGCATGGGTGACTGGAGCTTTCTAGGCCGGCTGCTGGAGAATGCTCAGGAACACTCCACTGTGATTGGCAAGGTGATCGACTGGTTGTTGTAGATTTGACCGCCTGTGAAAACACATGTACTTGTGTTCCTTTTAATAAGTTCTCCCCTCTCTCCCCTTACACTCCATCCACCTGTGGCTGATGTAAAAATAGATCTCTGTCGATGTCAGTTCACTCGGCTGATCTTCAACACACACTCCTACTACTCCAACAGTACATGGAAGTGTCAGGGCCATCCATAGATCTAAAATCTGCTGCCTCTGATTGGACTGTGATTTCTGTATTCGCGTTATTGTCCTTACCTGCCCTGCCTTCTTCTTGCTCCTTTTCTCTTGAGTTTTCCTCCCACACAGTCCATCCTATCTCTCTGTCCCTCAACCCTCATGGTAAAAACGCCATATCAAAATGCAGCATGTTCAACTAAGAGAATCCCCAGAAAAAATAATATCTGAAACAAGATAAAAATCACTTGTTAACCTGAAAGACCAGAAATCTCGAAGCAAATTAAATTTAGAGCTGAGCGTTATATCAATATGATATTGATATGGTGATGTGGGATTGTGTTTCTGGTAATGTGGCGATGTGACTTAAATGTTGTCGTTCCCTGGTCTTAAAGGCTGCATTACACTAAAGTCAGACACTTTTCTGAACTTATTCCCAGGGGTGCTGCCAGGGATTTTGCACCCCTATAAAGAATATGACTGAGCACCCTTTATTTATTTAATTAAACAAATTATTATTTTATTATTTTCCTGACTTCTCTAAACATGAAACTCCTTCCTCTACCTTCATCCCATGCTACCAGCTTGCCCAACAATCCCCTCATCTATAGCTTCTCTAATAAGGGACCCATCTTCTTAGTTTGACAAATTTACATATAAAATGCTCTTAACAAAAAGGAATGCAATACCACCATAGCCCAGATTGAACCTGTGGGCTCTTTCCTGTGGATCGTGAATCAGAGAGGTCTTCGACAAGATCTGGCCATATGCCATTGGGTAATTGGGTGGGATAATTATTTTTCTTTTCAATATTTTTTGGAATTGTTTCCACCCTTTTCTCCCCAATTGTATCCGGCCAATTACCCCACTCTTCCGAGCCATCCTGGTCTCTGCTCCACTCCCTCTGCCAATCCGGGGAGGGCTGCAGACTACCACGTCTTCTCCAATACATGTGGAGTCGCCAGCCGCTTCCTTTCACCTGACGATGAGGAGTTTCACCAGGGGGGACGTAGCGCGTGTTATTCAACTGTTTTAGTGAAATGAATACTGCCTGTCTTGACCTGCTTGGTCATCATATCCACATTACTAATGATCATTTATCAACACTATATCGTGAGTAAATATCTTATGAAAACACCAGTAGTCATCTGCAAAATATCATCACATTATCAATAGAGGTATCCCATCAAAAATGGTGTCAAAGATATTGTATATATCACCCACCCCTGGTTAAATTGCATTGATTGTAAGATACTCTTATCTAATCAGAAGCATAACTTAAGTTTAATCATGTAACTATTGGACAAAACCACTTCAAGCAGCTTTTTTTTATTTTACTTTACTTTATTTTACTAAAATGTGCTCTTTTAAAGATGAAAAAACTATTAGGTTACTTAGGGGAAACGTTCTTAGACGATAAATAATCTTACATAGTTGACGGGTAAATGATTCTTTTTGTGTGATTTTAGAGACTGTCGGACCATTTTAGTTTAGTTCTGTTTAAACATTTATTTGAGAAGGAACAGTGTACATTAATCAACATTCAAAACAAATGTGAATGTACCCAAGTTAGCTTAGCTAAGAGGCTAATTTCCATCGGCTGTCCCTTTGCCTGATGTTGTTAGGCATCCTAGGATAATAAAATAGTACAAAATAAATAAATAAACATAAGAAATATTTAATATACTTAATATTATATATAAGTTAATATACTTAATATAATATAATATTTTAAGCAGTGCTCCTTAAATTCTAACTTTTTCACTCTTTTCTTTCTCAAACTTGATTCCAACCTTCCTTTTCAAACCACTAATACCCTTCTTTTCTTCATCCTCTCGGCTCCCTCCTTCCTTCATCTCCATCAACCCTACATCACTTTTTTTTGCTGTCATCCTCCAGCTCCTCTTGCCACTTGCCTTCCCTCACTTTTTTTTGTTTGTTTAATATCCCCTCCATCTTTTTTATAATTTGCGGCCTCTCCCTCCTTCCTCCCTCCTCGTCTTCAGGTTTGGCTGACGGTCCTCTTCATCTTCCGTATCCTGGTGCTGGGCGCTGCCGCGGAGGAGGTGTGGGGTGACGAGCAGTCCGACTTCACCTGCAACACGCAGCAACCCGGTTGTGAGAACGTCTGCTACGACGAGGCCTTCCCTATCTCCCACATCCGCTTTTGGGTACTGCAGATCATCTTCGTCTCCACGCCCACCCTCATCTACCTGGGCCATGTGCTCCACATCGTCCGCATGGAGGAGAAGAGGCGGGAGAAAGAGGAGGAGCTGAAGAAGGCCAGCCGACACCAGGAGGGCAGGGACCCGCTCTACCACAACGGGTTGGGAGACGGAGGAGGAGGGAAGAAGGAAAAGCCACCCATCCGCGACGAGCATGGGAAGATCCGGATCCGCGGGGCGCTGCTGAGGACCTACATCTTCAACATCATCTTCAAGACGCTGTTTGAGGTGGGCTTCATCCTGGGGCAGTACTTCCTCTATGGCTTTCACCTGAAGCCACTCTATAAGTGTGGCCGCTGGCCGTGCCCCAATATTGTCGACTGCTTCATCTCCAGGTTAGGCTTTGATTATTTCATTTATCCATTTGACTCCTTTGCTCAGATTTTTCTCATTCTCTGTTGTTTGTTCTTTGTTTGGTCTTTCTTTCTTGCTAGCTTTCTTTGTTTTTTGTTTTTTTTATATATATAAAGTAATGTTTGACACAAAAGAATGACATATCATTATTTACACTTGTTATTTTGAACTGTAGAGACTCAGTTTAATTTTGTCTTATTTGACTCTAGTCAGGATTTAGGCCTATAGTGTTGGGTTTTTTATGTATTTGTATATTCTATATTTTCTATCATTTATTATGATTTTGTCTGTTATTATAGTTATCCTTATTACATGATGAACAACTTGGAATTAATTCAATTTCTTGAGATAATTTGGTGCACTTAGCTAATATTGCTCCGTCAGATCTGGACAAATTTATTATCCGGCTGGTTTTCAGTCTTGGCATACTAAACGTCAGCAAAGCAAAACCTGGTTCACAAATTGAAAATTTTTTTTCTGTGATTTTATTTTCGAGTTTTGCTCAGTTGGTTGACAATGAATCATGGCGGTCACAAACTGAAATACTGTTTGTGTACCAGTTTGGGGAATTTTGATTTAATCTCCATTAATTTGGCCTCCCTCAATCTCACTGTTTGGCATGTTTCCTCTTGACAAATCCGAGAAAGCCAATATAATCCAACAATTGCCTTGATCACAAATAAAATTTTGCACATGTAAGAGATCAGGAGTCAGCAAACCTAGTTCAAGATGTGGACTAAAATCCCCTGTCTCCATGTTACAAACACATTTTAGTGATGCTAAAATATATAAGTCAGACAAAGACTGACAAAATCAACACATGTTGATTCTGCAGCAGCAGAGCGAAAAGCTGAAATACTTTACGCACTGTAAGTAGCTCCAGCGCATTTATGTGGAGATACACGTGAACCGGCAAGTGTCCCCCAACCACCTGGGATAGGCACGTTCCTCCCCACCCTGACAGAGATGCATCTGTGAACACCGAGATGTATGACACAGCTGAGGCACCCCCACCGACAGGACATGAGGATTTCTCCAGTAGGCTAAATCTGAACCTACAGAGGGAGGAATGCAAATCATGCATCCCTGCTGACGCACAGGGTTGATGCGCTGGCAGATGAACCATCTCTAGCCTCTTCACATGAAGGAGACCCAGGGGACTCACAATGCGCCTTGCAGCCATCGTGCCCAGCAGTCGCATGATAGAGAGAGCTGTCACCACCTTCTGAGGTGTGATGTGACGGAGAAGAACCGTCAGTGCCTCCACTCTGTGTTGAGAGAGTCTTGCCCTCATATTGACTGAGTTCAACTCCACTCTCAGATAAATGACAAGCTGAGAGGGAAGTGGAGAGTTTTTCTCCCAATTTGTTGTGAAGCCCAGGCTTGACAGATGCGGCACTAATATTGTCGTCTGTATGGCAGCTTCCTCCCTAGAGCGAGCAAGCCAAAGCAGGTCCAGATAAAACAATACTCTCTTCTCTTTCCTGCGTAACGGCTCCAGAACCGTCTCCACACATTTGGAAAACGTGCATGGAGCCAGGGAATAATCGAACGGCAAACGGTTGTATTGATACAGCACTCCCTGGAATGAGAAACGCAGGAATTTCCTGTATTTTGGGATGATGGGGATTTGAAAATACGCGTCTTTCAGGTCTATGGAAGTGAACCAGTCGCCCAGTTGAACATATTCCAGCACCTGTTTGATCGTCAGTATGCAAAACGGTCTGTTCATTATTGATCTGTTGAACAGAGACAGATCGTGAATGGGCCTCATTCCCCCCATCTTTTTTTGAGAACAGGAAATGGCAAGAGTAAAAACCTTGATTTTCCTCGCCCAGGGGAACACTGGAAATGGCATCTCTTATCAGGAGCTCTTGCAACTCCAATCGGAGAGCATGGCAATGATCCTAAGATGACAGGGTTGTCTCTAGTATCCTGCTGAACCGTAGAGGGGGAGAAGCACTGATTAGCCCTCTCATCCAACAGTTAATTATACATACGTGCTTCCCCTCGGAGAAATGCTCTGAGAGCAGGTACGTATGAATCTGTTGCGCCACGGTTGCCATGTGAGCGAGCTAAGCCAGAGCCCTTGACGCCATTGCGTGAATCAGACAGCTCTCCGATGCAACTCATGGGGGGCTTGTATCGAAACGGCTGGTTGGAACAACACAGAGGCTGCGTCCGGTACGAGTTTGCCACCGGTGGTGGCTGAGCAAGTGCCATGGCGTCTTTCTTTTCATAAAATTGTCGTTCAGAAAAGGAAGACTCATGAACATGAGGTAATGGTACTCTCGCACTCGCATCCCAAAGGAGATGGGAGGATCCGCTGCTGACAAGCGAGAGCAAATTAGCCCTGTCAACACGAGGTGGCTTGTCCACACTCGTGGACGTCTCATCACAAATTTCAGTAAAAAAATTTGTGTGTGGACGAAAACTCTGATTCAGAATCGGAGGCTATGCTCTGCTTTCGAGACATGAGTCCAGCCAGACTATCAACTGAAAGGTTAAGGGCTGCCAGCTCACACGGTATTGGGGGAAGTGTGTTCAACAGCTACCGTCTTAGACAGGATAACAGCTCTTTTTGCAACGATCTTTGTGTTTTATTCAAAACAACAGAACATCCATCCATCCATTATCCAAGCTGCTTATCCCAATCGGGGTTACAGGATGCTGGAGCCTATCCCAACAGTCATTGGGCAGCGGGCGGGGAGACACCCTGGACAGGCCGCCAGGCCATATTAACTTTAAAACATATATTCCCCCAACTCGTCATTGTCTCTTGCTCTGCTTCCGAGTAGGCTCCTGAGAAGGGTTGGTCCTAGTGCAGGCCACTTGGAGCTCATCTGAGGAGGTGGAAAAGCGGTAACACAGGAGGAAGTCACGGCACCTGCCGCAGGATGTCTCAACCACTGGCAAGGCTCCTGATGATCATGGCAGTCCTGCCACTGACTGGAGGGGCATACAGTCGGAGGTCATACAGTCGGAGGAGCCCAGGTGACATGACCTCTGATGGTCTCCGCTTCCTCCTAAGCCAACTTCATGGTGTCCACCATGTTCTGGAACCCCGGTCCGAAAAGTCTATCCAGACAGATGAGAGCCTTAATCAGTTCCTTCTTTGATGCCACTGGGATGAGGTATTGCTGCAGCCATAAATTTCAATGGATCATGGTCTGCCATGTCACAACTCTGGCCTGGGAGACTGCAACAGAAGCACATAGCATCAAAATGGCACTGGCAACCTTGCTGAGCTCCGCCACGTTCTCTGCGGGTAGCTCAGGTGTCTGGACAGCCAACTTAGTCAATGAAAAGGCCAACAAGGAGATGTTTTTTTCTGCCGCCGAACCTTGGAAGGTGCACTGGTGTGCCCGATCTGCCAAGTGGGTCATCAGCATGTCCCGAGAGGAGGACGGTACCAGCCTCCAACCGACAACCGAACTGGCCTGTTTCTTTACCCCAAAAAAGACGGATAGCTTGAGCTCCAGGGCAGGAACAAGAGAAAACCCATGCTCCAAAAAGCCCTCCGTCTTGGTGGTAGGCACGAAGGTGGAGATAAGGGCCCGCAGGTTCCTGGGGTCTGCTGACACCCCTTCCTGATACCTCTTAATGGCCAGAAAATGAGGCCAGACAGGGTCCTGTTTAGCTTCCTGCACTAGAGGGAAAACCCAGCTCGTGTCGTCTAGGTGAGTGGTCTCCTGCTGTGGTGGCATGATAAGGGTCTTGTAGGCCAACCCCTCTCTTAATAATGCCCGGGAGCTCGCAAACAAGGACTACTATCACCGGCAGGGCAATGGAGGCAGAGAAGGAGACCCCAGGGTACCCTGGGCTTCCATCCTGCAGACCGCCAGTGAACTCCAGTTCTTCTGCTTGGAGGAGGGAAGTTGGGGGCGATCCGTATGGTGATCCGTGAGTGGAGAGGGCGGAGTCATCTGACTCTGGCTCATCCGTGGGATCCAGCAAGTCCAAGGCTTCATCCACTGAAAAGATGTCTTGAACTGGCCACAAATCTTCAGCTGCAACAGCAAAGGCGTCCGCCTAGCGCTGTTTCTCTACTTGAGGAAGACGTGCACTATAGGGGCATGTCACTTGCAGAGTGAGCACCAGGCCAGCGTGCTATAGACCCAGGCAGCCTTCACAACGGCTTTGCAGGTTGAAGCCCATAATGTGTTGTAACGATCACAGATGTGTAGACTCACTAGCCAGTTGGCTAACGGGTCAGACCCGTTAGTTGACTGGTTAACATAGTTGCCCGTGATGTGGGCAACCCGGGTTCGCGTCCCGGCTGCGGCAGTTCCTGGCTGCCCCCGAATATGCTACGTCGGTGTCAGAAGTGAGATGGTGAGACCGTGAGGCCATCGGAAGCACGTGTGCCCAGAGGCATGAGGGAGTTGGTATGCTGAAGCGCAGGGACACACGTCCCGAAGGGGGGTAGTATAACGATCATGGATGTGTAGACTCACTAGCCGGTTGGCTAACGGTTCTGACCCTTTAGTTGACTGGTTAGCACAGTCGCCCGTGATGCAGGAGACCCAGGTTCACTCTCGGCTGCTCCTGAATTTGCTACAGTATCCTGTGTTACAAGCAGGACACAGTCTGATGCCACCATCAAATTGCTTGATTGAAGACATCTTTTCCTCGTAAAGTCTTCTCTAGTGCTTCTCTAGTACGGTAGCTCATGAAAAATGGAAGCCGATTGTACAGTCTTGATTCAGTATATAGTCAAGTTGCAGCCATTAAGTGGGACCCACAATTACGTGGGCGTAGACTGTTTTTCAGTGCTGTGTGGGGGCATGAGGGATAAACCCATTAATTAAAGTTTTAGAGGGCGAAGCCTATACGAAATGTAATGAAGTCTATACTAGAACAGAGGTTTACATTGCACACCGCATTGTTTTTTGGATGAAAAACCGCGCACCTCGGGCCGCCGTCATCTTATATGGCTGAACTTTGAAATGTCAGCTAAATACATATCAAGTCCAGTTGCACTGGATTCAACTCCTTTGGATAACCATGACCTGGATGAATGAGAACATTCACAGACAGCTAAATGCATAGTTTACAGTTTTACTATTACCAACAACTAGCAGCAGCTAGCAAAACGCTAACATCGTTAATACTATTTATAAGCCACAAAGGAAATATGTTACATGCAGAAAGGTTTCATTTGACAGCTGGTTGAGTAAAAGAAGTACATAACTTACATACTGACTCCCGCTTGCTGTCACAGTCCCAGGATGAATAGTCAACAGAGCATCAGACTTCAAAACTAATTTCTTGTGAAAACCCAGTGACTTTTGCATTAGGTTATGGAAACACTCCTCACTGAAATGAGCATTGCAGCTACCCAGACCCTCCAGGTTTGTAGGCATGATGTCTGTAAATAAATTTCAACCAGTTTAGCAGTATAGCGGGATTTTTTTTGGTAGATAGTGGAGGGAAGCACCAGGGTCCGGTTTACATCCAAAAACTGCACATTCTACAATGTTTGCTGCAGAACTTTCACTATGCTAATGCAAACTCACTCTGTACTGACAGGTCCGCTCTGTGCAAGAAGTTTCAGGTTTCCTTGCCTGGCCTGCATTTGCATATTAGACAGCGATTTGTGATGTACCAAATCTAGTTTACCTGGTGTACGTTTGAATCTCAGATTTTAGGGAAGTGCCCAGACAGCTCCTCATCCAGTACAGGAATGTGAAAACTGCTCTAGTGACAAACTTTGTACAGATACAGCCAGTATAGTCAAGGCAAGATATTTTAGGGGGACACAAACATTAGAAAAACACTTTTGAGTGGAGGGGTACTTTAAGTATAATGACCTTGCCCCATTATGAAAGGAACAGGGGAGAGCGCCTCTCCACATCAATGACAATTTTATTGAAAAGCGATCTGAATTGTAATTCTCAAATAAAATATATCCTTCTGTGACCACCAAAATTAGACATCGTTAATTAAGATTTTAAGACAAATGTTCGGGGGAATGTCTCATACTTTGATCAGTTCACCCTACAATCAGAAAATTTTGAAAATAAGTTTTACTTTAAGCAGTGTGGGTATTGCTTTTTCTGGATCAGTCTCAAAAAGCAAAATATCATCTTTGTACAACATGAGTTGAACAAAGCCTCCCACTGTAACCCCAGGAAAGTTGGGATCATTGCATATGGCAGCATAGAGGGGTGCCAGTGCCAAACAGAACTGCAGAGGAGGATGAAGTGAGCCTTATCATATACCACAAATATACCACAACAAATTTTGAAGTAAAGGGAAATTACCCTATTAGCCTTTATGGTTGTATAACAATTTTATCAATTTTCTTAAACATCTAGCCAAACCAGTTGATGCCTTCTTGGCATCAAGTAAAATGGCAGCAGTTGGACTGCTTTCATTTCTAACAGTCAAGTCAAGTCAATTTTATTTGTATAGCCCAATATCACAAATTACAAATTTGCCTCAAGGGGTTTTACAGCAACACAGAATCCTGTCCTTAGACCCTCGCATTGGATAAAGAACAACTCCCTAAAAAACCTTTTCTGAGGCGCCCCTTTTCTGAATAAATCCAACTTGGTTTGAGTGTGTAGAGATGCAACCACTCCTTCCAACAAATTTCTAAAAAAAAAAATTAAAAAACCCTAACATCAAGAGTAATTAAAGATATAGGTTAGTAATGTCTACAATGAGACCTACCAGGGACTTTTATCCTTCTCCACTAAAAGAGAAATCAGGGCCTGGGAGAGTTGTCAAGACCGTCCATATACATATTCCTTAGGAGATGTGTTCACTCTGCTGAGAATAGAATAGAATAGAAAAATAGAATAGAATAGATAGTCTTTATTAATCCCCATTCTCTGCATTTGGCCCATCCAGATACTGTGAGGAGCAGTGGGCAGTACGGGGCTGGATAACTGCCTCCTCATAGAGAAACACATGGATTTAACAGTAACAACATTGGGACCAGAAGCTTTATCTGGTGGCCCTTATAACTTCCTCTATTTCATCATCCGTTACACAAGAGTTCACTCATTGATCTATCCCTAAACAGGAAAGGTCCAGCATCTTGTAATGTTCCAGCAGATGTCCACAAACCTATAATGAATCTCTTCAAAGTGTCAATGTCAGTGGCTTTAGCCACAAGGCCCCCCTGATACCTGATGGCAGAATGGACTCTATATTTTATATACCAAGCTTGAAATTTACCTGCTTCATGTCCTGCCTTAAAATGGTTTGTCTGGCTCTAATTATCTGAATTTGATATTTTGAGAGAGAATGGTGTTTCCCTGCCCTCCGCCCAATGACTGCTGGGATAGGCTCCAGCATCCTGCGACCCTAATTAGGATAAGCAGCTTGGAAAATGGATGGATGGATGGGAGAGAATGGTGTTATAGCCTATTCATATTTCAGCAGTGTTACCTGTTTGAAATTAGATGGGGTAAAATTTTGTTTGAATGTCATTTCGACCTTCTGTATTCTTCCCTCTATAGTTTAACTTTATTCTGGGGTTTTTTTCCCCCTATAACTACTGAACTACACATCTCCTCTCAAAAGCCAGGAGAGTCCCTGAAACTATCCCTGCTGTTGAACCGATGGAACATTAGTATTTATGTCAAGATTAATCTAAGCCTTCAGCATAGACATAAACACTTCTTATGGATGAATTCTAGGAATTTTCTGGGGACTTCTAGGGATGAATTAAATAATCTCATTCATTTTTTTTACTGTTATCATAAGGGCACAAACCTAAACACACTTGTGCATGATCTCACATCAGTATATTGCCTATTGCACAAGACAATGTGGATGGAAGTAGGTCTTAAGATATGACGAATGAATCAATCATCATAGCTGCAGATGGGGAAAAAAGTATAATTCCTTGAATATAAATCAAATCTCTAAGAGCCCCAAGGGTCGAGCACATTCTTCTCAACGTATTAACTGATTTGGGGAACTTTTGCTGCACTACTACAGTCCAGATTCATGTACCTGATTATATTTATCGTGATCATCCAAAAAAAACACAAAAAAAACTTGAGACATCACTACTACGAACATACGTGTTACCTAAAATGAGTTGTCTGAATTTCAGCTGATAGAATTATCATTCAACCCTTCTAATCTCTTATCTCCTGTTAACATTTAAACCATAATTTTCTATCTATCAAAGTAATAACTCCCTTTCTAGTGTACTGCAAAGTGGGCCCCACCCATTCCGGAACCCATGAATCATTTTTTTTTACGTTAATTTTCTACACTCATGTTCTCTTAAGTGTGAGAGGAGAGAAATGATGTGAGGACAAGTAGATGCAACACCAAATATAATGGTAGTTTAAGACCACAGATCATGATGCATGCATTACTGCATTATGGATTTTAAAGGAAAAGGCAAGAACATTTGTATGACAGTGCTGAATCTTCAGTAAATGGCATGAAGCACCTTAATTATGTTCAGTGCTATTATCAGAACAAACATAAGCACAAACAAATGGATGCTTTCTATTTTGGCTTTATGCTGTTTTGGCTTTACCCATGTACGAGCAAAATACAAAATCTTGGTGACCAGAGTACTCTGGACAACCAGATTTGGGATGTTGGTTGCCCAGAGTACTACCACATGTATTTTTTTATTTGTTAACCTCTTTAATATGTGTATTATTATTCAAACTGCTGTGGAAATAATGTTGTTTATTGTAATTAGGGCTGGGAAATAATTCAACTTTATCGTTTATTGTTTTTCAGTGGTATTGTATTGGGATGAAATTCAGATATTGTGATACACAATTATGTTGTCTAAATTGACAGCGAGACTCTATTACCTAAACTTGCTCACAAAATGAAAATATTTGAGGGAGTATTATTTGAAAACTAGTTTTTGTTTGATATCTTATTCATTACCAAACACCTCAATGGGATGAACCTCAGTTGGATTCTTAAAACATGTCATCTCTTTATATGCAAGCAGGTACTGCGAAACATATCGATGTCGCGATACACATCGATATCATGATACATATCGATGTTGTGACGCATACCGATGCCGTGGCGCATATAGATATCGTGATACATATCGATATCGCGATATATATATATATCTCGATATCATGTGAAATTCCTTATGATTATCATGATAATATTTTCCATATCAGCCTCATTCATCAATAGTTTGTACATACAAGTATGTTCTTACACACCCATGGAATTTGTTTTAGCTCTCAAGATTGTCTGCCAGTCAGAGGCAAAGCCTGATGGTTATTTGTAATTGCTTTCCCCTAACATCTGTTGGCTGCCTCTTGCAATGAGCAATCACCCAGGCTTGCAAAGACATCATTGTTAGCCAACTGGTGTCTAAACTCAGGGGTTACCCAGGTTCTACACTGGTCTGTGAGAAACTTCAGCAATAAAAACTCCATGTTGTGTAGGAACAAATTTGTACATACGAACGAACGCTTGATGAATGAGGCCCATGATGTGTATTGTCTTTATGTGTTAATCAGAAGGCTTCATTTATCAATCTGCTTTCACAGGCCTACTGAAAAGACTATCTTCATCATTTTCATGCTGGCGGTGGCCTGTGTCTCGCTGTTGCTCAACCTGCTGGAGATCTACCACCTGGGCTGGAAGAAAGTAAAGCAAGGGGTCACCGTTGAGTTTGTAACTGATTGCGAGTCGATACCATTGGACTCTGACGAAGTGGGAGAGCTGGAGACAATTCCTGAGCGGATCTCCCCACCGGTGCTCAACTGCCTGCCAGTCTACGCCAGCGGAAGTATGTTGGGGGGCGAGGGCGGAGGTTATAGACCCACTGGGGCCTCCCCTTGCATGCTCACTTTAAACAACAACACGGCAACCGCTACTCCCACGCCGGCCGAGCTCAAGAAAGACCCTGAAGCTTTCCACCATGACAAGTTCCTGTTCTTTGAGGGCCCGAGTACATTTTTGTACGGCAGCAATGATGGTGTTGGTGGGAGCTGTGGGCAACTCGAAATGATGGAGCAGAACTGGAACAACATGGCGCTGGAGCTGCACACCCCGGATGGGAAGACCTCGTCCTCGTCCTATCCTCTTCCTCCTCCCTCTCCTTCCTTCTCCTCTTGCTCTGAACAGGGAAGACCCCTGTCAGCATCACGAGAGGAGCAGCCGGCCCTCTCCCCTTCCCCTCATCATTCCCTCCTTTCCTCCCTCACAAAGGTAGAGGAGGCAGCCGGTGAGGATAGCAGCTCCACGCCGCAGCGTTTGGTGGCAGATGATGACGTCACGATGATAACCAGGGCGGAGATGCACAAACCTCCTGCGCCTGCGGCAACAGACATCCGGAGACTGAGTCGCGCCAGCAAGAGCAGCAGCGTCCGAGCTCGATCTGATGACCTGGCTGTGTAGCTAAAATGCACTTACACTCACGCCCACACACATACACACAACACACACATGCATACACCCCCACACACACATGCATATAATACACATATACACAAAAGCACATGTGTTCACTCGTGCATACAGTACATACTATATGTATACATACGCCTATATGCACAGTATCGCTTATATTATTGCTCTTATCTCAATACTGAAAACCACACATGCATTCTGCATCCATACCCACTGATGCTCATGGATCATGTGATGTGCAAGGCAGATGTGTAGGTGCCAAATGTGTAAAGGATCAGGATCAGAGATTCTCTTGGAAAAAGCTGGAAGCAAAACGTGGCACCTGGGTTCAAAGTGTGGGTTAAAAAAAAAAAATCCAAAAAAAAAAATCCAAACAGGATGCTAATGATTGCTATGGTTTGCTCGGTTCGCATGCACAGCCACATGCACACATACACACACACGCACGCACACACACACACACACACACACACACACACAACACACACACACACACACACACACACAGGTAGTCAGGACAGATGCCTTGCATGAAAGGTTATGGTGATAATGATGTTGATGGTATTGGACTGACTAATGGGTTGGATATTAGAGGCAGTAACGTTGTTCTGCATATCTTCTATTTTTACCTTCCTTTACTGCCGAGAGACATCAGAGGAGAGGTTTGCACTTTTGTTTCCTTTTTTTCCTCATTATCTACTTTTTTGTGATGGTGGCTGAGTAGGTAGGTCTGCATCTCCTCTTGTTGCAAGGCTGATGCGTCCGTCTGCTTTGTAATACGTTTGTGCATTATCGTCTGTCCGTGTTGCTAAGATCCAGCCTGCTGGCTCTCAATGAAGAGCGGGACACACTGCCACCAGAGGCGGAGAAGAAGAAAAGACAAAACGGTGGAGAGTTTACATCAGCACAGGAAAGTATGAAAGCGATCCCACCCTGAGACATAGTCTTAAGGCTTCACGGGTTTCGTCTGTGTGTGTGCGTGGTGTGTGCATGTGTGTGTGTGTGTGTGCGTGCGTGCGTGTGTGCGTGTGCGTGCGCGTGTGTGTGACTTAACGCTAGAGATGTTTGTCAGTGTTTGTAAAAACATTTCTGCAGTCAAATCAGGGTAATATACAGTATATATGTAAATACACAAATTACAAATAGTATCCATGAGCTGTATAGGATATTATACAGAATTACATGAACTGCATTAAAACCAAGTAGTTACTTTCTGGCCAAGTCTCATCTCCTGGCATTGAATTCTCCTGGCAATGAATTCGTCTCCTGGCATTGAATTCTCCTGACATTGAGTTCATCTCCTTGCATTGATTTCTCCTGGCATTGAATTAATCTCCTGGCACTGAATTCTCATGGCATTGAATTCATATCTTGGCATTGAATTATCATGCCATTGAATTCATCTCCTGGCATTGAATTCCCCTGGCATTGAATTCATCTCCTGGCACTGAATTCTCACAGCATTGAATTCATCTCCTGGCATTGAATTCTCCTGGCATTGAATTCTTCTCGTGGCATTAAATTCATCTCATGGCGTTGAATTCTCAGAGAATGAAGTTTTATGCAAAACCATAACCTCACAGGCAGAAAAATATATTTTTTGATTGTTAAGTATCTTAAAGATGAAGCATTTTTGTTGTTGTTTTTGTGGCTTAGCCAGAGAGTAAATATTAATGCATCCCAAATCTGACGCTTGTGTTTGCAGTGTAATACAGAAGTATCTTATTTGTAAAAAAAAAACCTAACAAAAAAAAAAACCAAAAAACAGATTTAAGAGCACTCAGTTTATATAATAGATTAGTATTAGATTATAGCTTTATTGAAATTAGCCTGTCAATAGGCAAAAATATTTTAAAATGCAACGGCATCTCTTTTAGTTCCTTACGTCACACGTAGGGATGTTTGTTTTTTCCCTCTTCTTTTATAGCAACTACTGTCATGAAAAAGCAGAGAAAAACAAAAAAAATGTCAGGTAAAATGTCAAAATTTCCTGCTACAATTTCAGAAGTGTCTCTCGACGACTACCTGATTTTATCCAAATCATATTTGTGTATTGTTTCGCTTAAAATTTAACCATTTACCTTACCAGAAAGTGGATGAAGGAGAGCAGTCGAAGACAAATTTACATTTTGGGTTTCATAAATCTTTGTGTTTTTCCCTGGGAAGAATAGTTGTTGAATATATTTTTAGATGCTTAAAAATACCCAAAAACAAGTGCATCTAATGTTATAGATGACCAGTTCACTTCGGAATAACTTTAATTGAGTGGAAATTAATAACAACAGCACTTTAAGTATTTTCAATATTTGAATCCATATCAAATAGAATTTTGTCCAGATCTGGTTATTAAATGTGTCGCTGTCGGGCTTCACCTGACTTTGTGGGGACACAACTGCAAAAACGGCGACATTACTGTGATTCAATTGGCAATGTCACCAAAGATGGCGCTTGTGTTGCAAGGGGCTTTTATTGGAATTGGCTGCCAAATCTGGTCGTGCCTGGATCCATGTTTGACACTAACACCTGAAGACAACAAGTCCCTCTACTTCCTTTATTCATGGCAGCTTGAAACTTTTCTAATGACCTCAGAACTCCAAATTACTTTGCATTCGAACATTTTGGTCGGGGAAAAAAATGCACAAGCTATGGGTGACAGCTATTATGGAGGTAAAAGAGCATTTTAAAGCAGGGTAAAGGGACAAGTCTAGTGGTAACAAAGTGAAGTTCTTTAGCAAAGTAAAGTTCTTTAGCGTACTTTTAGCTAGTGTGCCGCTGTTGTAAACTTCTTTTTTTAATGCTACAATAGTGCAGGTAGCTGAAACTATTTTCCCACATCATGTTTTAGAAGCAAGAAGGTCCTGGGTTCGAGCCCCGGGGTAGTCCAACCTTGGTGGGTCATCCCGGGTCGTCCTCTGTGTGGAGTTTGCCTGTTCTCCCCCTGTCTGCGTGGGTTTCCTCCGGGGGCTCCGGTTTCCTCCCACTGTCCAAAGACATGTAGGTCAGGTAAATCGGCCGTACTAAATTGTCCCTAGGTATGAATGTGTGTGTGTGTGTGTGGGTGTGTTTAGGCCCTGTGATGGCCTGGCGGCCTGTCCAGGGTCTCTCCCCGCCTGCCGCACAATGACTGCTGGGATAGGCTCCAGCATCACCGTGACCCTGAGAGCAGAATAAGCGGTTTAGATAATGGATGGATGGATGGATGTTTTAGAAGCTACAAATGACACAACGGGTCTTAATGACGTGGCGCCCCTCATCAGCGAGTCGGTGACATCAGAGCTCTGTGAAAAACTCCCAGTTTGCTCGTCCATACTCTGAATTCAGGAGCTCTCGCGAGGGCATTTACCTTAAAGAAGGGCCCCTTTTCCCTGTTTAACTTTAGACGATTCTGAGTTTTGACATGCAGCTTCTTAACCACGGGCCACCGTGATGTAATGTAGTCGACTTCCGCAGAACTCGACTTGTGTGAAGCAAGGGGCCACAGAAAAAGACAGTTCAAGTTCAACTTTGTCAAGTCAGAGTTGGCCTTGGTGGAACACATGGTCAGGCGTTAGGCTGTACCATAGAAGGTGCTGTGCTCTTGCTGTCTGCTGACTGTGTCGAGTGCTTACATGCTTCTGATTAAGCTTCGCTTCGTGTCGTGTTGCAGAGTACAGGTGACTAAAATCACCTGCTGGTCTTTTTTCATTTTTGTTTTGCTGAAATGCAAATGTATATAAGCTGTGATTTAACCAAATAACGTTATCTCCAAAGCACAGCCGTCTAATAGAGGTATACCAGTGAGATCCCCAAGCACCCGATACCACTTAAAAGGGTATTTTGAAAGCTTTTAGTACCCGATAACAGTTACAACTCTAGCCAGTATGCAGAGTGGGCCACTCTGTAAAAGAAAATTTCAGTTCCACGAAATTAGCGAAGAATTAGCAAGATGGCGCAGCAAGTTTTGCAAGTCAAAGAAGTCCCCAGAAAAGCTTAAACTAAAGAACATTGTCGAATTTTGCCTCGTGGTTGGAGCAGGGCTCACTTCATCTGCTGTTTCTGACACTGAAAAGAAAGAAGAAAACAACCAGTGTGTCCCCAAAAAAAATTTTTTTTTAATGTTAACGCTCTTACATGTGTATCGTTAAAAGATTTGCACAGTTAGACAGGCCGTATTTTAAGAACACACCAAAAATAAGAGGTAAATGAACAAAAACAAGGGGGTGTTGGTATATATTGGCAATATATTGGCAATATATTGAGGGCATATTCATGAAGTAACAGAGAATCGAAATGATAATTGGAAACATTGATATGGCTTGTTTGTTGGATTTTCTCCTGTCCTACATATGGCTACAGTGTGTTTTTTGGCAAGTTTTAAAGTTTTACTCCACTGAAGTGTCTCAGCATCAAACTCCTCTCTTGAAAAACCGACATTGTGTATCAGACGGATGGAATATTCAAAGCACTGTTCAATGGATGCAGGGAACTAGATTTCAACATGTGCAAAATGGACCCCCACCCATATCCCTGTTGTGAAATCGCTGTTTATGAGAAGAAGTGCCTTGCGTCTGGATAGTTTTTCCTGATAGCATTTTTATGTAGATGTTCCTTTACCTCAGTTGTTTACAAAACTGTCACTTAATAAACTTTTTTGTACTATATTTGTTCTGTTGCTGTCAATGAATGATTTTTACCATGTTGTCACATTATTTTTCTTCTCTTTTCCAGAATGATTTTTAAATATTTTCCAAGGCAGTGTCTTCAAAAGGATTGACTGTAGGAGATGGTGGAAAAATAATAGCAGCAAATCTTAAAATTGATTTACTGCTTTATTTATTTATGTATTTATTTATTTTTTGGCCTGTAAATTGAGGTTTCCAGCTCTGGTTCCTCCATGACCCCATATGGCGGCCCCATTAAATGCGCCCAAACCTCACATCTTCTTATGTTTTTGACTTTCATACTCATCAAACATGTTTTGTGTAAATCTTGCTTCTTGGTCAGTTTCTGAGATTCCCAACAAGGGGCTTCAAAACCTCTTAGTTGCAGTATTTTACATTTAACAAAATCAGTTCTCACTGCTGTTTGCTTTCTTGTTGCTATTTAAACGACATATATTTAAAAGGTCATCAGGGGTCAGGGGAAACTTGCTTAGTTAAATTGGGTTTTTTAAATATTCTAACTGATTCTGCGATCTTGGCTCCCTTTTTTCTCCAGCTCCTTTCTTCATTTGTCCCTCTGCTCTCCTGTCCCTTCAAGCCGGCGGTGTTTTCACTTTCTCCAGCTCCTTTCTTCCTTTGTCCGTCTGCTCTCCTGTCCCTTCAAACCGGTGGTGTTTTCACTTTCTCCAGCTCCTTTCTTCCTTTGTCCCTCTGCTCTCCTGTCCCTTCAAACCGGCGGTGTTTTCACTTTCTCCAGCTCCTTTCTTCATTTGTCCCTCTGCTCTCCTGTCCCTTCATACCGGCGGTGTTTTCACTTTCTCCAGCTCCTTTCTTCATTTGTCCCTCTGCTCTCCTGTCCCTTCATACCGGCGGTGTTTTCACTTTCTCCAGCTCCTTTCTCCATTTGTCCCTCTGCTCTCCTGTCCCTTCAAGCCGGCGGTGTTTTCACTTTCTCCAGCTCCTTTCTTCCTTTGTCCCTCTGCTCTCCTGTCCCTACAAACCGGCGGTGTTTTCACTTTCTCCAGCTCCTTTCTTCATTTGTCCCTCTGCTCTCCTGTCCCTTCATACCGGCGGTGTTTTCACTTTCTCCAGCTCCTTTCTTCATTTGTCCCTCTGCTCTCCTGTCCCTTCATACCGGCGGTGTTTTCACTTTCTCCAGCTCCTTTCTTCATTTGTCCCTCTGCTGTCCTGTCCCTTCATACCGGTGGTGTTTTCACTTTCTCCAGCTCCTTTCTTCCTTTGTCCGTCTGCTCTCCTGTCCCTTCATACCGGCGGTGTTTTCACTTTCTCCAGCTCCTTTCTTCATTTGTCCCTCTGCTCTCCTGTCCCTTCATACCGGTGGTGTTTTAACTTTCTCCAGCTCCTTTCTCCATTTGTCCCTCTGCTCTCCTGTCCCTTCATACCGGCGGTGTTTTCACTTTCTCCAGCTCCTTTCTTCATTTGTCCCTCTACTCTCCTGTCCCTTCATACCGGCGGTGTTTTCACTTTCTCCAGCTCCTTTCTTCATTTGTCCCTCTGCTCTCCTGTCCCTTCATACCGGCGGTGTTTTCACTTTCTCCAGCTCCTTTCTTCATTTGTCCCTCTGCTCTCCTGTCCCTTCATACCGGCGGTGTTTTCACTTTCTCCAGCTCCTTTCTCCATTTGTCCCTCTGCTCTCCTGTCCCTTCAAGCCGGCGGTGTTTTCACTTTCTCCAGCTCCTTTCTTCATTTGTCCCTCTGCTCTCCTGTCCCTTCAAGCCGGGGGTGTTTTAACTTTCTCCAGCTCCTTTCTTCATTTGTCCCTCTGCTCTCCTGTCCCTTCATACCGGCGGTGTTTTCACTTTCTCCAGCTCCTTTCTTCATTTGTCCCTCTGCTCTCCTGTCCCTTCATACCGGGGGTGTTTTAACTTTCTCCAGCTCCTTTCTTCATTTGTCCCTCTGCTCTCCTGTCCCTTCAAGCCGGTGGTGTTTTCACTTTCTCCAGCTCCTTTCTTCATTTGTCCCTCTGCTCTCCTGTCCCTTCATACCGGCTGTGTTTTCACTTTCTCCAGCTCCTTTCTTCATTTGTCCCTCTGCTCTCCTGTCCCTTCATACCGGCGGTGTTTTCACTTTCTCCAGCTCCTTTCTTCATTTGTCCCTCTGCTCTCCTGTCCCTTCATACCGGCGGTGTTTTCACTTTCTCCAGCTCCTTTCTTCATTTGTCCCTCTGCTCTCCTGTCCCTTCAGGCTGGTGGTGTTTTCACTTTCTCCAGCTCCTTTCTTCATTTGTCCCTCTGCTCTCCTGTCCCTTCATACCGGCGGTGTTTTCACTTTCTCCAGCTCCTTTCTTCATTTGTCCCTCTACTCTCCTGTCCCTTCATACCGGCGGTGTTTTAGCTTTCTCCAGCTCCTTTCTTCATTTGTCCCTCTGCTCTCCTGTCCCTTCATACCGGCGGTGTTTTCACTTTCTCCAGCTCCTTTCTTCATTTGTCCCTCTGCTCTCCTGTCCCTTCAAACCGGCGGTGTTTTAGCTTTCTCCAGCTCCTTTCTTCATTTGTCCCTCTGCTCTCCTGTCCCTTCATACCGGCGGTGTTTTCACTTTCTACAGCTCCTTTCTTCATTTGTCCCTCTGCTCTCCTGTCCCTTCATACCGGCGGTGTTTTCACTTTCTCCAGCTCCTTTCTTCATTTGTCCCTCTGCTCTCCTGTCCCTTCAGGCTGGTGGTGTTTTCACTTTCTCCAGCTCCTTTCTCCATTTGTCCCTCTGCTCTCCTGTCCCTTCATACCGGCGGTGTTTTCACTTTCTCCAGCTCCTTTCTTCCTTTGTCCCTCTGCTCTCCTGTCCCTTCAAACCGGCGGTGTTTTCACTTTCTCCAGCTCCTTTCTTCATTTGTCCCTCTGCTGTCCGCATTATTGTTTCAGGCTCGAGCATGTTGACAGTCAAGTGAGTCTGCACATGCAGGAGCCTGGGTGGTTGGTTGGGTGGTTGTCATGGAGACAGAAGACAGACCCCTCCTATTTTCTAACGTTTCCATTCTCTCCTCGCTATCTGAGGACTGGCGTGTTCGCTAGAGCGGTCGGTGCCGCGACCCTGGTCTGCGCCATCTGCTGTCAACGTGCATGTTGCGTCACTGGCTGTCTGGCGTGTCTGCATTTTCTGTGCACGCATGCACATCTTTTAACGTGCATGAATTCCTCTGTGTCTGTGTGTGCGTGCGTGTGCGCGTGTGCGTGTGTGTGTGTGTGTGTGTGTGTGAATACAAGTTTGTGTGTACCTGCAAACGTGTCTCTGTCTGTGTGTATCTTCAGGATTTCACTAATGAAGCTATGCTGAGGCAAGCGCTTCCTTTATGCTGGCTGAAAGTCCTGGGGATTGAGCCTGAACAAAAACGCTTTCAAAAGGCCCTGTATGCACACACGCACGCTCGCAGACACACACACACACACAACACACACTGGCACGGACGAGCGCGCACGCCCCACCCTCCCTCTAGGACAATGTATGGCAGCAGTCATGTTTCAGTATGAGCGTGCGGGGTGAAAATAGCGTCATATTTTACAGTTTACATGAAGCTGAGCTGCGTGTGTAGATGTGAAGTAGACGTGTCTCTTTCAGAAGTGGACCCGTCCGCAGCCCAACACATTTCCTCTGCGTGACTCAACATGTTCCCCGTTTGTTCTGTGAACGCACATTGCCAAGGTTTACGTGTCTCGTCATTTGATGATAATAATGATAATACTATAATATATAATCACATAATATATAATTATATAATAATTACATAATATATATAATTATAACATTATATATATAACTATATATATGTATATAACTATATAATTATAACTATATATATATGTATGTATATAACTATATAATTATAACTATATATATATATATATATATATATATATATATATATATATATATATATATATATAAAATACTATAATACATGTGACCCTGAATTGATTTTAGCAGACATAGTCAATGAATGGATGGATTGATGGATGATGATGATAATAATAATATCCATCCAGCCATTATCCAAGTCACTTATTCCAATATAATGATAGTAATAATAATGATAAAGGAGGAATAATAATACCCTATATTTATCTGATCATCAAAGTAAAGAAAAGACTAGCATCAAAAATCACATCTTACCTTTCAGTTTTCATTTATCAACATTGTCTAATGTCCACTGATAAAGTTGAATTTGCATATTTAGACAACCAGGATAAAAACCTGTTCTTGAACCACAGGGTCATCATTAATCTGCATTGTATAGCTACATAAGAGTTGTTATTAAGGGAATGACAACCACTGAAAATGATAGAAATGTTCTTTGGGTTGTTGTGCCGCGGAGAATTCAAGCTCTTCGTTTTGCATTACTGAGCAGTAATAAAACATGTATGCTGCACACCACATGAGAAGATATAGGTGCTGTGTCATAGAAAATACAGTCTGGCTCCAGACGAATAATACAATAAAGTCAAGTCACTCCAGTGAGGTGTGACCAAAAATAAATAAATGAATGAATAATTAAATAAACAAGTAAATGGGTAAAACGTGATGTAAATCAAGGAAGGTGTATTATTGACATTGGCCACCAGAGGGAGCGCTTTTTAATAATGAGGCCGCGTTCTACTGATGCTGCGACTGGGTTAACAGGTGTACGTGAGGAGACCGCTCTGTTCCGCCCTCAGTCAAGTCACTTCCTCCCGTTACTGCACGTGTGTCCCGCCATGCGGTGTCCTTATGAATGACGTCATGAAATGGCTGCGAGTCATCAGCCGTGGTTCGGCGCATGGCTCGTAATGTTCCTGTGAGTTCGAAACTCAAGAGAAGCTAAACCCTTTGTCACTTTTGTGAGTTTGCAGCCATGTAAAGGAGGGGGGGGGGACAGAAATTAATTGAATTCAGTGGTGGGGCGTCCATCGAGCCAGTTTATGCAAAATGGCAGGCTTCGAATGGAAATGTAAACTACTAATAAGACCCGTTAGTCCCTAGCTAACGGATCTGACCCTTCAGCCGAGCGGTTAGTGATGTCGCCTTGTGGTGCAGTACACCCCGTATCGAATCCCGGACCGGGCCGGGCAAGAAAATAACCGGTTACAGAAACACCAAATTTAAGAAGAAAGTGCAAAGTATTGCAAAACAAAAACCGAACCTTCCTACACTCGCTTGAGGCGGTTTCTGCTTGTGTCAACAGAGTTTCCGCGCTGAACGGGCGGCGGAAACACATCTGCTCCATTCCAAACTAAACGCGGTCAGAATTTAAACACATGACCAACAGTTTCTCCATCTTAAATCTTGACTGGTCCATCTGTGACGTGGGCATTACGGTATGGACATATGACGTTGGACACGTCCAGCTCCATGTGGGGTTCTATTTGCTTAAACGGATCTGATGGAAACGGAATGAATTCGGGGTTTTTTCATACTTTTGAAATTCACTTGGATGGAATCATACCTAGTGCTGACTTACTGCTATGCCTCAATCAAACACGGCCGTTGTTAATGTTATCAGCTGTCTTTATCCTGGTATGTTAACGTCACAGAGTACCAAGACCAGCCTGACACTTTCACATTTTCCCCCCTTACGATGGCAGCAAATTCACAAAAAGCGCAGAAGGTTTAGTTACTCTTTAAGTAAAATCTTCACTTTCTTTCAGCTGCTCCCGTTAGGGGGCGCCACAGCGAATCGTCGGTTTCCAGCGTTTCTTGTCCTCTGCGTCTTCCGCTGTCACACCAGCCACCTGCATGTCCTCCCTCACCGCATCCATAAACCTCCTCTTTGGCCTTCCTCTTCTCTTTCCTGGCAGCTCCATATTCAGCATCCTTCTCCCAGTATACCCAGTATCTCTCCTCCACACATGTCCAAACCATCTCGATCTTGCCTCTCTTGCTTTGTCTCCAAACCGTCCAACCTGAGCTGTCCCTCTAATAATCGTCCCTAATCCTGTCCTTCTTCATCACTCCCAGTGAAAATCTTAGCATCTTCAACTCTGCCACCTACCCTTGTCACAAATCACTCCCAACCCTCTTCTCCACCCACTCCACCCTGCCTGCACCCTCTTCTTCACCTCTCTTCCACACTCTCCGTTACTTTGGACAGTTGACCCCAAGTATTTAAACTCATACGCCTTCATCACCTCTATTCCTTGCATCCTCACCATTCCACTGTTCTCCCTCTCATTCACACATATGTATTCTGTCTTGCTCCTAGTGACTTTCATTCCTGTTCTCTCCAGTGCATACCTCCACCTCTCCAGGCTCTCCTCAACCTACTCCCTATTTTTAATGCAAATCACAATGTCATCTGCGAACATCACAGTCCACGGGCCTGTTTAATGTGGGATTTCTCCCCTTCCTGGGCTACTCTGTCGGTGGGGACGTTGTCAGCTCGATGTTTCCAGCGTCCTGAGGACTTGTGCTCCAGTGGATGATGAGAGTCAAACCTTAAGTACTGATCAGTATGTGTTGGTTTATGGTAAACATCAACAATCAAATGTGCCCCATCACCAATTGTAATTGAAGGCTAACCTGTCATGTTCCACATCCTCCCTGGTGAACTTAATGTGATCTCCACAGAGTTAATGTGGTAGGTGAAATGTGCTACATCCTGAGATTTAATTTTAACCCAGGTGTCGTCCACAAGTCTGACCCAATGGCTAGGTGGTGTCCCTGGATAGGACATCAGAGCCTCTTTTCCACTTCCCCCATATACAAGTTGGACACTACAGGTGAAACTGAGGAACCCATAGCACACCCATGCTTCTGCCTATAGTACTGCCCCCTGTATGTGAAGTACGTGGACTGAAGACACAGCTTCAGGAGCAGACATGGTCAGTGTTAAGGGTGGTCCTGTTTCTAAGACTGGGGTCGCCTTGTAATTTTTTACGGACTACCTCCACTGCTTCAACAGGAACGCACGTGGAGACGTAACATCATACGAGACCACTGTTTCGCCCCCCTCCATAATGATGTCCCTCACCGTACCCACAAAATCCAGCGTTCTGAATGTGATGGTCATTACTGCCTACCAACGGGTTAAGAACAGATGCCAGAAACTTAAGAGATGTAAAACAATATCATTGATTCAGTCATTAACTAACGGATGACGTCTTGGTGGAAAAACTCAACTTTGTTTCTGAACGACATGACCATGGCACATTTTTTTTTACATATTCATCTCTAATAAACAATCGCTTGGCTACTTAGACAAAGTGCCAACTTTTACCATCACTGTTAATCATTCATTTTTATATGCAATAAAGTATTTTCTCATAAAATAAGTTCGTTATCACTTTTTGGGTATATTTTTTGAATGACATGCACTTCGTAACAGACAGCAAAAGGTGAAATTATGAAGAAGTTAAAAGTGAATTACTGACCCTGTGTCTCCTGGTAGTGACCTTCAGGGGTCCTCTTACATGTAACCACGTGTTACGTGACCCTGGTGATGCGATATAAATGAAAATGGCCTGGGAACTTCATGCGGCTGAATGATATTTGATGAAATCTGAATTTGTGGACAAAAGTTTGTTTCATTCTTTCATATTTTAGAAAGAAATATCTTGACCATTCTTTTTATATGTTGTAAATAACGTTTATTCAACTATGCCGGGAGTGTCTATTTGATTTTGGTGATATTTTATACATTTTATAACAGTCTCCAGGTTGATTTTTTGTGCGGAAAGTGAAAGACACTAAAACTGAAAAATGTGCGCAATTCACTACATTTTTCAATAACAAATGTATTGCCATTAGACTGAACATCGGTGACTCAAGATCCAGTAATGAACCTACCCTCCAGTTCGCCACAAATATAACTCGCACCATGTCTCACTTTGACCCTCTCTAGAGACTCTAGACCTTATTGTTGGGCAGCTCAGGTCCTCCACCTGCTGCTTGGATCCTCTCCCTACCACATTTAAAAAAAATGCTTTTAATTGCTTAGCACATGATGTTTTAGAAATTATTGACTGCTCTCTTCAGGCAGGTATATTTCCTACAGCACTTAAGACATCTGTCATTAAACCGCTTCTGAAGAAGAGCAGCCTTGATGTGACAGCTATTGCCAACTACAGTCCCATTTCCAACTTACCATTCCTCAGCAAAATACTTGAAAAAAAAACATTTTATTCACAAGTGAATAACGATTTAATGTCAAACAACCTTCTAGCCATTTATCAACCAGGTTTTCGATCTCACCACAGAAACAGCACTTATCAAAGTTGTGAACGATCTGCATATGAACACGGATTAAAAAAAAATTGTACAAATCTGTTCTTCTGCTCCTGGATCTCAGTGCCGCCTTCAACACTGTTGATCGTAACATTTTGCTAGAGAGATTAGAAAAATGGGTCGGCCTCTCTGGCCCAGTTCTCAAACTGGTTTAGAACATACAGGTATGTTCTAAACCAGTTGAACAAAGAACAGCCTGTTCTGTAGGTCTACAGGACATGCAGTTCGTTGTGTCTATTGGAGACTCTGGGTATAATGTGTGGGGTACCCCAAGGTTCGATTCTTGGACCATTGCTGTTCAATCTCTATATGCTCCCACTCCAACATGTCATACAGAAACACAAAGTAAATTACCATAATTATGCAGATGATTCACAACTGTACATATCCCATTCTCCTGATGACCTAGATCCTATACATTCCCTAACTCAGTGTATTGACGATATTAATCTATGAATGTCGGAGAACTTTTTAACAATTGAACAAAGACAAGACAGAAATGCTTCTTTTTGATGCAAAGACTCGGAGACAGAAAATTGCAGCTCATCTCAGCTCTCTGTCTCCAGAGTGCAAAAGTGAAGCTAGAAATCTCGGTGTAATCATAGACAGTAATGTGAATTTTAAGAGCCACATCAATCACCTCACAAGATCAGCCTTCTAGCATCTTAAAAACATTTCAGAACTAAGGGGATTTCTATCAAAATCAGACTGAGAAATTAATCCATGCATTTATAACAAGTAGACTAGAATACTGTAATGGACTACCCCGGCCTCCCAAAATCAGTTGTGCGCCAACTACAGTTAATTCAAAATGTGGCAGCACATATTCTCACCAGAACTAAAAAGTATGAGCACATTACACCTGTTCTTATATCTCTGCGTTGGCTCCCCGTCAAAACTAGAATCGATTTTCCAAAGGAGTTGAATCAAGTGCAACTGGACTTGGTATATGTCCGAGAAGACGTTTCGCCTCTCATCCAAGAGGCTTCCTCAGTTCGTGCCTTTCTGACTAGACTAAGCTAGCTTGGTCTAGTCAGAAAGGCACATATAGCTGACTGCAAGGCACGAACTGAGGAAGCCTCTTGGATGAGAGGCGAAACGTCTTCACAGATATATACCAAGTCCAGTTGCACTTGATTCAACTCCTTTGGATAACCATGACCTGGATGAATGAGAACATTCATAGAATCGATTTTAAAATTCTGTTAATTGTATACAAAGCACTAAATGGCCTTGCACCACATGATATAAAAGACATGCTAATTACTTACAAACCAGCAAAAACTCTCGGGTCCAAAGGCAGTGGTCTAGAGCAAGAGAAGCTGCATTTTGCATTTACGTCCCAAGTACATGGAACACCCTGCCTGAGGACCTGAGAGAGGCCCCCACACTGGACACATTTAAAAGCAGGTTAAAAACCTTACTTTTTAAAACAGCCTATGGCTACGTTCTTGGTGTGTGTGTGTGTGTGTGTGTGTGTGTGTGTGTATGTTTTGTATATTTTGCTATTTTTATATGCTCAGACTCTTACTTTTAATTAATCAGTTTTTATGGCACTTTTATTCATTTTAGTAACTCAGTTTTAAACTTATCTGTACTTTTATTTCTTATTTTATGCTTTTATAATGTTTTTTTTTTCTTATCGTTTGCCTGTAAAGCACTTTGAATGACCTCTGTGTTGATAAGGTGCTATACAAATAAACTTGCCTTGCCTATATACATTTAATTATATTTATTATTCTTTAAACTTTTAACTGCATGTCTTTTTTATGGCGGGAGGAAACTGGAGCACCCGGACGAAACCCACGCAGACATGGGGAGAACATGACAACTCCACTGAAAGTTTGACAGTTTGTCCTCCTGAGAGCAGAGATAAAACGTCTGTTGAGGTCACTGAAGGTGGGCTCAGGCTCTCATAGGGGATACTTTACTCTTCCTGAAGGGCTTTGACAGGGTGGTCATAATCCTAGAAATAAGGGTGCGCCTCTTTCTCTTTGGCTGGCTCACGGAGGAAATGGGGGCCACTTGGATCTCTGACTGCCTCTTGCCAGCATTTCCAGCATTGCTTGAACTCATACAGAACAGAGAAAACCTTTCCCTCTGGAAGTAGTGTTTATCTCTGCTTCCGAGTCTGTCTGCAGAGGGAGATGGCTTGTTGTAAGAGGGAGCTGCCTCTCCTCTAGCCTGGTCTTCACTAGGGGTCTTCTTTTTCTTTTTGAAGAGCTCCTTAAGGAATCTGAACTTCGTTTTACCTTCAGGTGGGTGGTAGTCTTGGTTCTTCGTGGGTACTTGATTTTTTGAGAGCCCAGAGGAGCCATCTTCCATGGTTTTGTCTTTGCGACAAGCATTGTCACCATCAGCATCACTTGCTCTGCCCACAGCAGTCTCAAACGCTGTTTTACCATCACTCACCTGAGCCTCAGAGGTTTGGGTGGGAAATAGACAGATCTTACTGGCTGATCTGCTGGCTGTCTGCTGGTGAAGACATGCACCCTCACACCTCTCTGATTCCATGGAGCCCTTGCGCCAAGAAACCCTTTTCCTGGGGGACACCATCTTCTTCACTGTATGTGTCATTTTCTCAGAGCACTTCGCTGAAGCTGCAGCAACTTGTTTGTTATGGCTGAAGGAGTAGATGGTGCAGATAACTCCTCTCACCATGTTCTGAGCTGCTTCTGGACATGAAATATCACTACTAACAACAATACTCTGTATGGCCACTGACAGGACAGCATTGACCTTAAGTGTAATCTCATCCACCATGTCATAGCTCAGTTGAGGACATACTATCCCCGCATTGTCCTCTCCAAAGATAAAACAGAGGGCCTTCGCAATGGCATTTACAAAACTCCTATGGACGTCTTCCACTTTAAGACCAAAACAGGTGTTGGGAGGTTCTGGGGACAGTTCCAGTATCCAGTTCCCCTCTTTCATGTAAACGTAGGATCCATAGGGAAAGGGTGTGGCGCATCTTCGGGTGAGGGTGCCGTAGATCCTTGTAGCAAATCGTGGGAATTCAGGAAGCAGAATCTGAACAATGGCCTCAGAAGCACATTTTAACATCCTGCCGCACATCTCAGACAGCAGCTGCTCTGTTCTCTGTTAGCAGAATGGAAAGCAAAGGAAAAGGTTAGTTTAGATTAGGTCATACTATTGTTTAGTTTAGCTAATTCTTTTACTTGGAAAAGAAATAGAGCAGAAACGGGATTAAGCTGTTACTACATGATGAGCGGTTTGTGTTTCGCTCACCTCTTAGACGGGGACTGGTCAGATAAACATTAGTTCAAATAGCACACTTGCCTAAATTGCTAGTTGTAGTTGGCTTTTATGGCTGACAAGCAAATAGGAACCTAAATATGGCAGCCCTATCTGATGGCTGACACGATGCCAAGTAATGCTTTTGTTTGGGGTCAGGGATGGGCAACTGCCAGCCCGCGGCCTGCATACAGTCCAGTTCCACCCTCTATGCGGCCAGTGACATCATTCCAAAATGATCAAGATATTAGGCCTAATGTCTGATAAAATCTTTTACAATACAACAATACTAACTTAAACCAATAGAGTGAGCTAGAGTGGAAAAGCCTTGCTCAAAGACACACTCTCGAGTCACGAGATCCAAGTGAGAGCGTTCAAGCAAGCTGCCGCTCTTAACATGAGCAAAAGAAAAACCCAGACGATGAAAACCGCATATCCGTATTTGTTCTTTTTTTTTGTGCACGCATTGAACGTTATTGTTAAATTCTATTTCTTTTTTTGTCTGTTTTTGAAAAAGCACACAGACTGATGGAGCAATCTAGTGGCAAATGTCACTAAAAGGTTTGATGCATTTTAAGAGGAACTTGCGTTTGTTATTTGCACAACAGAAATTACTGAAAGAAAAGTGAAAGGGATGTTCATGATCTTAATGTTATTTAAATAAAGTTAAACCTGGCCCATTTTGCCACCATTTTGGCATGAACATTCTCCTTGCTCCAAAGGGAGGGGGGGGGGGCATGACAGAAAAAGTTTGGGAACCACTGGCGTAAAGTAAGACCAAGTGTTATCTTCATAATTTTATGCTTTGCTCGGTGTGCTCAGACTAACCCCATCATAGTTGCATAGTCTTTTATTTGACGCAAGACACCTCCTGCATGCTAACTTCGGCCTAGGTAGAGATCCGCTAATCAACACTGCGCTTCCTTGGGCCCTCAGCAATACGACTTCCAAGCAGGGGCAGATCTACAGGGTGGCAAGGGGTGGCAGCTGCCACCTCTGGGACACAGTCTTGCCACCCCTTTGCCACCCCAGGAACAAATCTCTAGATCCACCACTGCTTCCAAGTGTGAAGTCGATCGCATGAATGGTTGTCGTGAAATTTGGACACGCATACATACATAGACATGTCCCAGCGGAGATGGCTGTGGACATCAGTGGTTTTAATTAGTCCTGCACGATTAATCTAATTAATCTAATCGCTATCGCGAGGTCGGCCCGTGCAATTATATAACCGCAAAAGGCTGCGATTTAATTAAATCATAAAACGCGTGTGTGAACGTCTGTTTGTGTGCGGTCTGCATATCCACGCCCGAAATCAAAAGATGACCAACCAGTCTCTGCTTAGGCAGTGACGCATGCGCAGGGTGGGCCGTGCGCAGACCTGCAAGAAGGAAAAAACTGACCCCGGTGACACCGAGCAGGTTAACGTTGACGAAGTGGTGGCAAAAAAACAAAAACGCGACCTCATATACGGCGATATTTAGGATCTAATCTCAGCGATACTGATGTAACCTGTTATTTTCTTGCCCGGTGCGGGATTCGATACGGGGTGTACTGCACCACAAGGCGACATCACTAACCGCTCGGCTAAAGGCTCAGACCCGTTAGCTAGCGGCTAACGTGTCTTATTAGTAGCTTACACTTGTATTATTTGTGTAGCGTATAGCCTGCAGCATCACAAGGGACTACTTTCTGTTGTAGTAACACGCTGCATGCGCGATTAGGCGCGGATTTCCCTTCTCCAGTGTTTTGCTCTGTAACGTAGTTTGTGTAAATGCGCCACATACACAACAATTTGTACGTGTATAAATTAGTTTATTATGTCGCAATATTTCCCACAATAATCACAGTGTGACTTGTCCACCAAACCGTGCAGCACTAGTTTTAACGTTTTGGCTGATCGGTGTACGGCTTTGTACTTTAGCGCCCATCGCTAAAGCCGAGCATTACTGGTTTAGCGTTTAGGTTCTAGTTTGCCATTTTTCTCTTTTACTAACTCCACATTAATATTAAGCTTTGTTTAGCTTGTAGCTTGTTTGTTTAGCTTTTAGCTCGTTTAGCTTGTTTGTTTAGCGTTTAGCTTTTAGCTTGTTTAGCTAGTTTGTTTAGCATGCTTGTTTAGCTTTTAGCTTGTTTAATTTGTTTGATTAGCTTGTTTGTTTAGCTTGTTTAGCTTGTTTGTTTAGCTGTTAGCTTGTTTAGCTTGTTTGTTTGGCTTTTAGCTTGTTTGTTTGGCTTTTAACTTGTTTAGCTTGTTTAGCTTGTTTGTTTGGCTTTTAGCTTGTTTAGCTTGTTTGTTTGGCGTTTAGCTTGTTTGTTTGGCTTTTAGCTTGTTTGTTTGGCTTTTAGCTAGCTTGTTTAGCTTGTAGCGCCTATCGCTTAGTACATGTTAGGTTCCTCCTTACTCCTCCCATCTCCTCCTCGCGTGACGGGCGTGATGACGGGCGTGATGACGGTTGGAAACGAGAGCTAGCTGGTGGGCTTGCTAACGGTAGAGAAGGTAAATAAAGAGTAGAGCTACCTGACTGACTGCACCATCATACATCTGCTGCCGTTCGTCCTCGGTCGTAGAGTTCAAAAAGCGAACTATGGGGTGATGGAAGATCACCGGGTCCAGATCCGGGAAGTCCGGTATCTGGACCCGCCTCCTCTTCGGCGGGTTCTGGGTCGTCTTTCTTCTCCGCCCTGACACGAACATCTTCAACGATGAGCTTCTCTCCGACGTGTTTCTCGCGCGTCATTTG
>NC_079231.1:23350708-23365708 GCF_029633865.1 Lampris incognitus | reverse complement strand
ACACACACCTAGGGACAATTTAGTACGGCTGATCCACCTGACCTCCATGTCTTTGGACTTTGGGAGGAAACCGGAGCCCCCGGAGGAAACCCACGCAGACACGGGGAGAACATGCAAACTCCACACAGAGGACGACCCGGGATGACCCACCAAGGTTGGACTACCCCGGGGCTCGAACCCGGGACCTTCTTACTGTGAGGCGACCGCGCTAACCTCTGCGCCACGGTGCCACCTCGGGTTCTTGTTGTTAAGAGAAAAAAATGGTACAAGTTAATAACAGAAGTAACATTGTTTTATTTTCTCATATCTGGAGACCGTGTTAATTTTAATCATTAACCCGTGTTTGTGTAATTTAGTTAACTCCGTTTGGGCTCCAGGCTGCTAGCACACATAACATACCTGAGGTGGATGGGGCCAATGAGAAATGAACTACGAGCCAGGCAGTCGAAAACTGCATTTCTCCGCCTGTGTTTGATGTGCTATCGCTAGATGCTTCGAAAGATTGCTTGAGTTTCTGCCCTTACTTGCAAAAGACTTGTTGCCCTTGTGGCAACAAGCATTGTGTGTGTGTGTGTGTGTGTGTGTGTGTGCGAGCTGGCCCTGCCCCTCAGCTCACACATACGACAGGCGAGGGTCTCTCCCTCCTGAGTTGGGAATAGTGAAAGCGCATCACAGATGAACGTCACAACCTCACTGCAAAGTAGAAATGGAGCTGGTGAGATAAAAGGTGCAAGCTAACAGTTATTTAGCATAACTAAACCTAAACGGGACATTTATTTTCTTAAATCGTCAAGTACCGATAGCAGATCCGTTAATGTCAGAGCTTATCGATGCTACGGTCTTTAGTAATTTAGCACCGGTGCCCGTTTAATACCGGGTTTCAGTGCCCATCCCTACACTTCTGCACTCCCCGTTACTTTGAACAGTTGACCCCAAGTATTTAAACCCATTCACCTTCCTCACCTCTACTCCTTGCATCCTCACCATTCCGCTGTCCTCCCTCTCTTTCACACATTCCGTCTTGCTCCTACTGACTTTCATTCCTCTTCTCTCCAGTGCATACCTCCACCTCTCCAGGCTATCCTCAACCTGCACCCTTCTCTCGCTACACATCACAATGTCATCCGCGAACATCATCGTCCACGGAGACTCCTGCCTGATCTGGTCTGTCAACCTGTCCATCACCATTGCAAACAAGAAAGGGCTCAGAGCCGATCCTTGATAATAATAATAAATCAATCTTATATAGCGCTTTTCTAACACTCAAAGTCACTTGATGTAATCCTACCTCCACCTTGAACCCATCCGTCATTCCAACCACACACCTCACCACTGTCACACTTCCCTCATACATATCCTGCACCACTCCTACATGCTTCTCTGCCTCTCCCGACTTCCTCATACAATACCACACCTCCTCTCTCGGCACCCTGTCGTATGCTTTCTCTAAAACCACAAAGACACAATGTGACTCCTTCTGGCCTCCTCTATACTTCTCCATCAACCTTCTCAAAGCAAACATCACATCTGTGGTGCTCTTTCATGACATGAAACCATACTGCTGCTCGCTAATCGTCACCTCTCCTCTTAACCTAGCTTCTATTACTCTTTCCCATATCTTCATGCTGTGGCTGATCAACTTTATACCTCTGTAGTTGTTACAGTTCTGCACATCACCCTTGTTCTTGAAAATCGGTACCAGTACGCTTCTTCTCCACTCCTCAGGCATCCTCTCACTTTCCAGGATTGTGTTAAACAATCTAGTTAAAAACCCCACTGCCATCTCTCCTAAACATCTCCATGCCTCCACAGGTATGTCATCTGGACCAACTGCCTTTCCACTCTTCATCCTCTTCATAGCTGCCCTCACTTCCTCCTTGCTAATCCACTGCACTTCCTGATTCACTATCCCTACATCATCCAACCTTCTCTCTCTCTCTCATTTTCTTCATTCATCAGCCCCTCAAAGTACTCCTCCCACCTTTTCAACACACTCTCCTCGCTTGGGAACACATTTCCACCTCTATCCTTGATCGCCCTAACTTGCTGCACATCCTTCTCAGCTTGGTCCCTCTGTCTAGTCAGTCGGTACAAGTCCTTTTCTCCTTAGTGTCCAAACTCTCATACAAATCGCCATACACGTTTTCCTTTTCATTCGCCACCTCTTTCTTCACCTTATGCGGCATCTCCTTGCCCTGATGTCTTCTTTCTTCATCTCTCTTACTATCCCACTTCTTCTTTACCAACCTCTTCCTCTGTATACTTTCCTGTACTTCCTCATTCCACCACCAAGTCTCCTTGTCTTCCTTCCTCTGTCCTGATGACACACCAAGTACCTTCCTAGCTGTCTCCCTCACTATTTCTGCAGTGGTTGTCCAGCCATCCGGCAACTCTTCACTACCACCCAGTGCCTGTCTTAACTCCTGCCTGAACTCCACCCAGCAGTCTTCCTTCTTCAACTTCCACCATTTGATCTTCGGCTCTGCCTTCACTCTCTTCCTCTTCTTGGTCTCCCAAGTCATCCTACAGACCACCATCTGATGCTGCCTAGCTACGATCTCCCCTCTCACCACCTTGCAGTCTCCAATCCCTTTTAGATCGCACCTCCTGCATAAGATATAGTCCACCTGTGTGCACCTTCCTCCACTCATGTACGTCAGCCTGTGTTCCTCCCTCTTCTTGAAATACGTAGTTGGTCCACGGCCATTTCCATCCTTTTCTCAAAATATCAACCGCCATCTGTCCTTCCACATTTCTCTCCTTGACACCATACCTACCCATCACCTCCTCATCACCTCTGTTCCCTTCAACAACATGCCCATTGAAGTCCGCTCCAATCACCACTCTCTCCTCCATGGGTACCCTCTCCACCACTTCATCCAACTCACTCCAGAATTCTTCTTTCTCTTCCATCTCACACCCAACTTGCAGGGCATATGCACTGATTGCATTCATTATCACACCTTCAATTTCCAGCTTCATACTCATCACTCTGTCCAACACTCTCATCACCTCCACGTCCAACACACTCTTGACATATACTCTTTCTTCAGGGTTACTCCTACCCCATTTCTCCTCCCATCCACACCATGGTAGAAGAGTTTGAACCCACCTCTGATGCTCCTGGCCTTACTCCTCTTCCACCTGGTCTCTTGCACACACAGTATGCCTACTTTCCTTCTCTCCATCATATCAGCCAGCTCTCTCCCTTTACCAGTCATAGTGCCAACATTCAAAGTCTGACTCCCACCTCCACACTCCTGCCCTTCCTCCTCTCCCGCTGCCTCTAGATATACCTTACCCCTCTCCTTCTCCGTTGCTCAACAGAAGCATAATCTCTACCGGCACCCTGCTGGCCAACAGTACTGGTGGCAGCCATTGGTAAGGGCCTCAACTGATCCGCTTTGGAAATCTGGTTTATGATCCACATATTTGATTCGGCAAAGGTTTTACGCTGGATGCTCTTCCTGACGCAACCTTCCCCATTTATCCAGGCTTGGGACCGGCATTAAGAATGCACTGGCTTGTGCGTCCTCAATGGCTGGGTTGACATCATAAAACAATGTCAAAATGTTAATGCCCTAAGGGTTTCCACCTGTGTCCACCCAAACCTCAGTGTTGTCAAATAGTTGTTTGGCCATGTGCGTCGCTCCCCAAACTAGATATTTTGACATTTAGTCATAATGAAACGATGAATAATACTTATCAAACCATAGAACATATCCTAAAATCAGCTCCGTAATCCCCCACACCTACCCTGGAGCATGCTGGACTGGGGGAAAATGTCATGGAAGTGTCTTGCAGTTTGTTTTCATGTGATATGGTCCATTAACTTAAATATATGTCTTCTCCACTAAGGGTGTCATTTGGGATACTTGGTTCCCTGTCGTGATGGAGGGCAGCGGAGTCCCAGATGAGGTCTTGTTGGAGCGCCCCTGGCTCCCTTTGAATATTAGCGGCCGCCAGCTCCTTGCTAAAACCTGGTTTGGAGACGCGGAGTACTGCATCCTGCTGACGGACATGCAGTGCGTATGGCAGGAGAGAATGACAACCACAGCCATTCAGAGCAGAGCACAGGTATGCAGGGTGGGAAATTAACTGAAAGCACAAGATAATTGGCGCCTGGGTAACGTAGTGGTCTATTCCGTTGCCTACCAACATGGGGGTCGGCGGTTCGAATCCCCATGTTACCTCCAGCTTGGTCGTGCGTCTCCACAGACACAATTGGCCGTGTCTGCGGGTGGGAAACCGGATGTGAAGAGTAGGGTAATTGGCCAGGTACAATTGGGGAGAAAAAGGGGGGGGCGGAATATTTAAAAAAAAAAAAAGCACGATAATTGTGCAGTAATGTTTTTTTATTTATAACTGTGGTAACTGTGCATGAGATACCTTTTTTTTCCTGTGATTTCTAAGCAGTCACTTCATCCATCCATCCATCCATTATCCGAACTACTTATCCTGCTCTCAGGGTCGCGGGGATGCTGGAGCCTATCCCAGCAGTCATTGGGCAGCAGGCGGGGAGACGCCCTGGACAGGCCGCCAGGCCATCACACCTGACATACACACACATTAGCACCTAGGGACAATTTAGTACGGCCGATTCACCTGACCTACATGTCTTTGGACTGTGGGAGGAAACCCACGCAGACACGTGGAGAACATGCAAACTCTGCACAGAGGACGACCCGGGACGACCTCCAAGGTTGGACTACCGTGGGGCTCGAACCCAGAACCTTCTTGCTGTGAGGCGACCGTGCTGACCACTGTACCACCGTGCCGCTGCAGTCACTTCAACTCTTCTTACAACTACTCCACATTTAGCGAGTGTAGCTAGAGTAGCTGGTATATTTTGAAATCTGTCATTTGTTAATGAAGAATGACAATGTTGGGTCCCTGTTGTTGATAAAAGACAAAGTCTTGATGTTTTCTCTGTTTGCAGAAATGAGCACTTAGAAGTTTGTCAAGAAATGTCAGACCCTATTCAGCTAATCCATTATCTGAATCGGGAGTTGCTGTACAGATCTATAAGGTCGGAACAGTCTAGAAAGTTAATTTGTCAGTTGATTTAATGTTTATGTCTTAAAGAAGATGGGCGTTATGCATTTTTAATTCTGCAGGAGACACACTGACATTTCGCAGGTTGATATTTTGCAAAAAAAATAATCTGCGACACAACATTTTGATGGCGATTCAGGATGGACCGTGCTCAACATCAAAGGTCATTTTCTAGTCTATGAAAATACTCACAAATATGAGTCATCGTCGCCCCTGTGATGGTCTGGCAGCCTGTCCAGCCTGTGACTGCTGGGATAGGCTCCAGCATCCTCGCGACCCTGAGTAAGGATGAGCGGTTTGGGTGATGAATGAATGAATCATCGTCATCATCACCAAAAGGTGTAATTTTACCCTCTTGCTTTACCTGTATTTCTTTGTTCTCTTAAAAAGACAAGGTGAATTTGTTGTGCTGAAAGTATTTCAGAGACTGTCCCTCCCTGTGTGCTCTGTCCATACAGGAGCTGAACAAGCGGCTGCATGCTCCGGTGAAAGCCTTCTTCTCCCACCTGTGCGACGTGGCTCAGCCCTGTCTTTCAGGACATCAGCACACACAGAGCGAGTCCCAGATTACCCTGACATGCCAGGAGGTCGAAAAGGTCAGCGTGAGGCTAAAGAGTGAACTGGCAGGGCTGCCCTTCCACTGGGAGTTCCACTGCACCCCCGCACCTGTGACAACGGTACAGTCCGTATTTCAGAAACCATTATTAGTTTCTATACATCTTTAATTAACATGACAAGCACTGAAGGTGTTCTTATCCAAAGTGACGTAGTGTGTTTCAGAGACTTCCTCACAGACACTGACATGGGGCAGGTGATGGGTGATGTTCACTGTAATAGGACAAACCAGTGACCTTTTGGTTTGGTCGAGGTCACTCTCTCTAACTGCTAGAGCATCCTGCTACCAACTTAAGATTGTATTCATGTCTACGACACCGACTCATTATGGAAGAACAAAAAGTAAAATGCTTCAGTTCACAAACAAATCAAATGTATTTTTATAGAGATTTTCAAAAACGGAGTTAACAAATTAGGGTTAGGGTTAGGGCGGCACGGTGCTGCAGTGGTCAGCACGGTCACCTCACAGCAAGAAGCTCCTGGGTTTGAGCCCCGGGGTAGTCCAACCTTGGGGGTCGCCCCGGGTCGACCTCTGTGTGGAGTTTGCATGTTCTCCCCGTGTCTGCGTGGGTTTCCTCCAGGTGCTCCGGTTTCCTCCCACAGTCCCAAGGCATGTAGGTCAGGTGAATCAGCCGTACTAAATTGCCCCTAGGTGTGAATGTGTGTGTGCGTGTTTGTTTGTTTGTATGTCGGCCCTGTGTGATGGCCTGGCGGCCTGTCCAGGGTGTCTCTCTGCCTGCCACCCAATGACTGCTGGGAATAGGCTCCAGCATCCCCACGACCCCAAGAGCAGGATAAGTGGTTCGGATAGTGGATGGATGGATGGAGTTCACAAATTAGCTTCGCATATTAAAGAAAACAATAAACAAGGAAAAAGTTCAAAGGGTGGGGAAAATAAAACCTCAGAAAGATAGACAGATGGACTGATGGATTGGTAGCTGGATAAATAGATAGATGCTTCATTGATTCCGGGGGGAAATTTAATGACACTTTAATGTCCCTCGGGACATAAAGCATCATTACAGCTTGCATAAGCCAAAGGCACACAATATCAAAAATACACACAATATCAAGGATATGAAGCTAAAACTATAGAGAATATGCAAAATATAAAGAACTAAACTGAAGTCATTGGTGCCTGTAGAATATATATATTAAAAGCAGGGTGGATCAAGGGCATTGGTATGAAATAAAGATTTTACACTAAGAAAAAGATGTAGCAGAATGTTCACATGTTCAGTTATTGCACAGGGTACAGTTATTGTACAGTTGGTGTATATTGCACGTAATGGCAAGCCGACAGATGTATATTGCACATAACCAGGTAATAAATAAATGTACTGTAGAGGATATATGGGTTGTCCTTAAAATAGATTAAGCAGTGTGAGTGACAGTAGGCAGTATTTGAATATGAAAACTATAAAAATGACAGTTAATGCTGTTGCTTCAGCGTCCACCTAGAACACTAGGGTCAGTGTTGTGGCAGTAGGGGGAGAAGTCAAAGTTTTATGGCCGCCAGCAGGAATGATTTCTTATAGCGTTCTGTGGCGCACTTTGAGGGGATTAGTCTGTTGCTGAAGGTGCTCCTGTATCTGACCAGTGTGTTTTTTTTTGTGTTTTTTTTGGGGGGGGGGGGTATTGTTCATGGTTGGCAACAGTTTGGTCAGCATCCTCTTCTCTGACACTGTTGTCAGAGAGTCCAGATTCACTCCCAGCACAGAGCTGGGTCTTCTTGGCCAGCTTGTTCAGTCTGTTGGCATCTCCAGCCTTTGCACCACTGCCCCAACACACAATAGTGAAGAAGAATGGTGCTGGCTACCACAGACGGGTAGAGCTTCTACAGCATCATACTGTAGATGTTAAAGGACCTGAGCCTCCACAGGAAGTAGAGTCGGCACTGGCCCTTCTTGTAGAGGGCCTTGATGTTCCCAGCCCACTCCAGCCTGTTGTCCATGTGAAATCCCAGGTATTTGTAGGAGCGAACCACCTCAACGTGTGTCCCAAGGATGAACACCGGTGTCATAATTGCCTGCTCCTTTGGAAGTCCACCGCCGTCTGTTCTTGTGTCTTTTTGTTTTGGTGTAGAGTGCTTTGTAACTCCTCCCCTCTGGTAGGCACTACAAAGCACTGTACACCAAAACAACCAGACAGAATAACAGTTTCTTTCTACAGGCCTTCACTGATGAACACCTAAAACAGTCATACAGTGTCAGAAACGATCCCCTTGCAATATACCTGTAACACTGAACATCCACTGTACCTCATACTACTACTACAACTACTTCTGGGTGCTCCCGTTAGGGGGCGCCACAGCGGATCATCTGTTTCCATCTCTTCCTGTCCTCTGCATCTTAATTTGTCACGCCAGCCACCTGGATGTCCTCCCTCACCACATCCATAAACCTCCTTTTTGGCCTTCCTCTTTTCCTCTTGCCTGGCAGCTCTATATTCGGCATCCTTCTGGCTTCTGGACAGTCCAAATGGATTGCCTCTGTCAGTGCAACCATCCAGGACCTGGTTCTGTGGGACCCCTCCACTTGTCCACAGCTTTCCTCCAGCTCAACACCTAACCACCAGTCATCCTAGGCTGAAGTGGTAGTCCGCGGCTGCAAGAAAGATTCGGATGGGGCTGCCTCACCCCCTCGCTTACGCCTCTCCAACCACTACGTGATTCTGTCTGACAACACTCCGGTCCACCAAGCTGATGTTCCTGCCTTTCCGACTTGTCCCGATCTAGACATCTATGTGAAAATGGCGCCTCCTGACACTGCAACCTCCCCACCACTAGTGGCTTGCAGTGTTCAGGTGGCTTGCCATCCCACTGTGAAGCCAAAACAACAGCCCTCATCCCGGGTAATGATGGCCTCTTCCTGTCATAAGATCCTGAACGAGGCCATGATTGGACATTCTGGAAGTCTTATTCATCTGTTTTGGGATAATTTCTCCCTCTTCAGAACTGATGGAGTCCACCTCAAACGTTGGGTAGCCGAATGCTCGCGGCCAATTTGCAGCACGCTGTACAGTCCTCTCCACGTGACTGACTATTTACATCCCACACTTCCTTCCTGGAACTTCCATTTCCGCCTATGGTGGCACCCCACAGGACTGTTCCCCCCGCTAGCTCCCCCCACTGGCTTCATCCATCATTAACCCTCTCACTGGGAGTTTTCCCCATACAGACTATTATTAGGCGTCAGGCCTCTCATCCACATGAGAGGCCTGGTGTATTCTGGTCTAATGGTAAAAACAATAACAACCTAATATCTGGAGCAAATATCTGCAATTTACATCCTATTTGCTGTATTCCCATTTCTTTTCACTCTGCTTTGACACCAAACAATTTTGACCTCTTGAATGTGAGATCTCTTGGTAATAAGTCCTGTATCATAAATGATTTTATTGTTTCCAACAATCTGGTCTTTTTTATGATTACTGAGACATGGCTGTCCCCAGGGGACGATGTTCCCCTGATTGAGGCTAAGCCCCCTGATTTTGCATATTTTAATATTCCCAGGCCCTCTGGAAGAGGGGGTGGCCTAGCTGTTTTTTATAAGTTAGGTCTTAAGTTCCATCCTGTAACTTTTGGTAATTTTATCTCCCTTAAGATTTTAAGTTTCTTAATCACGACTCTCCCCATTTACTCCGCATCTTAATGTATAGCCCCCCTAATTCAGTTAGTTTTATTTCTGAGCTTCTATGCATTGTCGTGCCTAAATAGGACGGGGTGCTTATTCTTGTTGATTTTGATATTTCTCTATGTTGTCCTTCCCATTTGCTCGCCTCACATTTTTTAGACCTTATAGACTCTTTTAACCTCGTTCAATCAGTTAAAGGGGCCACATATTCCGAAGGTCACATCTTAGACCTTGTACTGTCATCTGGTTTCTCTCACGAGTGTTTTGATATGGTGGATATGCTTGTAACTGACCATAAAGCTTTTGTTTTTAAAGTTCCACTACAGCTCTGTATACCTAGTCTCTATCCTAAAACGCACTCTCGCATTATCAACACTTGTTCTGTTTGAAAAATTTCCCACTCATTTTGTAAAGAAGGTGGAGAATATCAGGTCCCAAATCCACCCTGACCCTTGCATTTTTTCCATTCCCCAAGTTAACTTTGCCTCTTTTACCCAGTTTCAACCCATTACAATTTCAGTGTTAGAGAGTACAGTCTCCCATATGGACTCCTCCTCCTTCATCTTAAGACATCATCCCCACTAAGCTGCTCAAGGAGTTAGTTTCCACTGTTAGCTCTGTTATTTTGCAAATTTTTGATAATTCTCTGGCCTCTGCATTTTTTTCAGACAATTTTAAGCATGCCATTGTTCACCCATTGCTAAAGAACCCTAATTTTGATCCCCTGTCCTTAAGTAACTACAGACCAATCTCCAAATTGTCTTTTTTAAGGTTCTGGAGAAAGACATTTCATCTCAACTAATATCTTTTATGAATACTAATAGTTTTAACAGTTTCCAGACTGGTTTTAGAGCACTTCATGGTACCGAGACAGCTCTAGTTAATATTACTAATGACCTACTGCTGACTGCAGACAGAGGTGACTGCTCGATTTTAATTCTTTTAGATGTAAAGAGAGACTGACATGCCCTTTCTGAACACATTTTTTAACATTGGGAGTTTGAATCATAACCGAAAATAGGTGTGGTTTTATGAATTCAAAGCTATTGGCTACTGTCTTCCTGGGTGTTCGCATGAGTGGGGCTCGGTACCGCTCATCACTTGCCGTCGGGAAAAATGGTGGTAGGCCTACGGCACGGCAGTGCAGTACAACTTGGCAAATAATATGTTCGATGATACAAATAACTGTTATATAGATAGATGGTAGATATTTAGATAAATAATTAGATAGACAGATGGATATATAGGTAGATAGCAATACGTCGTAGCAAGATCAATAATAAAGTCTCAGCAAAATAGCACAAACTCGAGCCAAGTAGCTAGCAGGAGGGAGTGCAAGAAAGGCTTCTCCGTGGTTTTATAGCATCTCGCTACGGACACACCCTATATGTAAATTGACTGGTATCTAGTATGTATCCACCGACTCAGTTTGTCATTGGACACCATCTACAGTCAATCACAGATCTCTCTTGAGTGGCCGCAGACGCACTGTTTTGGCCACTGAATTTCTCTGTGGTCACATTCCAACTCGAAACATAGCCTATCATAGGAATTTTCAGATTTTGAGGTCAGTATCACTTTAAGTGCTGCCTTTGACACAGTCAATCACAGTATCCTCTTACATTGCTTGGAGACTTGGGTAGGCATCAAAGGCTCGGCTTAATTTATCATGCTCTTACCTTTCCAACAGAACTTTTTCTGTTGTTCTGGTTACCTCTACTTCCTTGATGGCTCAGTTGTGTTGTGGTGTCCCTCAAGGCTCAGTTCTTGGCCCCATTCTGTTTTCTACATACATGCTGCCTCATGGCCAGGTTATGTGTTTTAGCATTTTTATGATGACAACACTCAGTTATACATGCCACTAAAACCCACAGATCCTAGCAGCCTTGCGAAGCTCACATCTTGCCTGTCTATTAAATCATGGATGTTCCAAAATTTTCTTAAATTTAATGATAGGTCTGGGGTCATTCTGGTTGGTCCCAAAAATTCCATCAGCCCTATCGTTACTAATCTTGGTGGTCTGTCAGGTAGTTTTAAGCAGGCTGCTAGGAATCTTATTATTGCTAGTACTTTATTAATGTTGTTAGCTGCAGCTGTGTTTATTCTGCTATGCTCACATCACAGAGTAACAAAACCATCCTGCCGTATTTTTAACCTTTTAGATGGTTTTTATCCTGCAGATGTCAGCAAACACACTAACATGGTCTAGGAATTATCTACTCTTTAATGCACCACACTTGCTGAATCAATAGGGGACACACCGATCACTGACCAGTCCCCAGATTGTGTCACAGATACCACTTCCATCCACACAATCCTCTTTCACAATATCTCACCTAAAATTACTAACAGTGGGGATGAACATTTTAACAAGGTTTGTCTAAAAGGGGAGCTGACAAAGTGGAGCAGACATAGTATATAGAAGGAATAATACAACTTAAAAAAGAGACAATACTTGGGAAATGCTTTAAAAAATAATGGTTAAAAGCAAAGACTTTTGAAACTACCTTTTTTAGAAGTGTTTTAAAAGATGATAGTCGCTTTGCAGGCCTTGATGCCAAAAGTCTGATGACTGTTGGTATTGAGTTGAGTCTGTACAATCGGAGGAGGACTGGCTAAAAACCAGGACTGTCCATTCTCCAAAGGCAATGCTAAGATATGCAATATTAAGGCCCATTTTGAGCTTTACATTTGATCAGTTACAGCTTTTGATAATGCCTAAATCTTTTGCGGTTTCCAGGTTTGCAGTCAGCTGATGCGCCCCCTGCTGTTCATAAGTAGGCTACTGCAGAATCAAGTAGAACAGCTGGAAGGCCTACTAGTCAGGAAGGACGCAGAGATACAGGATTACAGGGAGAATGGCGCCACACTCACCAGAGGTAAACTCATGCTAATTTCTTGATTTTGGGGGAAAATTTAAACAAACTGATAACTAAAGTGTTGCCCTTATGGAAAAATAGCTGTAGGTAAGTTGTATTCATACGCAATACCATTTGATACTGGGTATTGGCTACATGCCATGACATTTACATGCTTATTTACCAAGATGCAGGATATGATGTAACAATTCTTGAGTCTAATTCTGCAGTGAGCATTCACACAAAAGCCCATTAGGTATCAAGTCAAGGCCCAAACATACTCGGGCGGAACGTATGCGGAGCGGACTCCGCCGGAATAAAAGCAGACGTCTGCAAGCCCTGTGCGCGCAAAGCTCAGATTTTACAACCGCGATGAGTCTGCGCCGCGTACGAGTGTCACACAGTAGACTGCTCGGCATGTATTTTTCACATCAACCTCCAATAAATGTGACACCGATTGTAGAGCCAGCAGGCAGAGCATCTCTTCCTCGTCGTCAGTGTCGGACGCCATGACAGAAGAGTGTAAACAACGTGCAAGAATTGTGGGTAATGTAGTGTTTCACAGACAGTTTTACAGGAAACTACAACGCGGAAGTGCGCTCGAAGATGGAAGCCCAAATGACTGCGGACATTCCTCTCGGAGTCCGCTCCGCGTACGTTCCGCCCGAGTATGTTTGGGCCTTCAGTCTACTAACCCATGACCCGACCCAGTGTACTAACCATGCCATTGGTTACCACAAGAAGACATCAAGCTATGCTGTTGTGAATCTACTGGTCCATCTCAAAGGCAGTAAACTACCCAAACTAGCAGTTTCAAGGCTGAGTGTGTGAAGGCAGAAATGTCATCGTGGGGTTATCAAGTGGGCACCATCTTCCCACACCACTGTTCCATCAAGTTAGAGCAATGATGCTTCAGAGGACTTGGCAGCACACTCCAGCCTCCTGGAACCATCCCCTTCTGAACCACACGTGTCCGCACTGCCCTGTACTTGCACTTGGGCTTACAGTTAGCATCCAATATGACGTTGGACAATCTTGTAGTACAGTTGCTGGTTTTGACAGCAAAAATGGATAATGAGGACTGGCTTCTGGCTTTAAATCGCTGGATAATAGTTTGGCTATTTAGCTAAAGCTGCGCATCCATCCATCCAAAGCAAATAGAATGACTTAGTGGGCAGCCATGTGGGCTGGACACATGGCTGTTGACAGACTGTTCTTTCAGAGCATGTATCCATGTCCCAATTTTCAAAAGTTTATTTTGTTCTGTGATGGAATGGTGCTCCAGAGATACTACTACTAATGATAATGACAATAATGTTATGATGATGATGATATTTAAAAAGTATTTTTCATTGAAAACAAATCTCAGTGTTATAAGTTTAAGACAGATAAAGCACATAAAAAAACAAAGCAAAACAGATCACCCAAGGTGGCTTTGTCATGGCACTACAGAGCATCGGGCAGTTGTTTGGTTTCAGGTTGTGTTGGGAGTTATCAGCACCTTTCCTAACACATTAGGTGCAAGTCCATGTATGCATTGAAACATCAGCAGAGAGATTTTTAATTCGGTCTCACGGGGAGCCAGTGCAGTACGACGGGTGTAACATGTTCATGTTTACACAGTGTTTAATCAGTACCCTTGAAAGGATGTACTGGAGTCTCTGTGGTCTCTTGGCATGGATTTGATGAAGAGCATGCTGCAGTAGTCCAGCGTTGAGGAGATAGACATCAGAAAGCCTCTCTACATCAGACAGCCTTGAAGTGGTATTGAGTTTGGAGTTCTCAGAATGGTGTGAATCAGGGAGGCTTTGCAGGGACATTTAATGTGATTATTAAAGATTAGGTGAGGGTCAAATTTAACGCCAATGTTGAAGACTGTGTTGGCCAGAGGAATGTTATGACCAGCAGAGGTGGAATGAGATTTGAAAGAGAGAGCTGAACCTGGTTTGGGGTATCTTGCTGAGGGAAGTTGTGCTTCATCAATGCATTGTCATCTCAAGACAAGTGTTAAGGCATGTTAAGCTTTGGTGGCATTTGGGGCAGTTTTATGAAGAGTTGGGTGTCATAGGCATAACAATGGGACATCTAACGAGCAGCGGGGAGTTCATGCTTGAGGGACACAGTGGGTAATGGGTTATGCCTGGGACTTTTGCCCCCCCACACACACACATACACACTACTACCTGCTGCTGCTACTACTACTACTACTACTGGTTGCCCCTGTTAGGGGGCGCCACAACGGATCATCCCTTTCCATTTCTTCCGTCCTCTGCATCTTCCTCTGTCACACCAGCCACCTGCATGTCCTCCCTCACCACATCCATAAACCTCCTCTTTGGCCTTCCTCTTCTCCTCTTCCCTGGCAGCTCCATATTCAGCATCCTTCTCCCAATATACCCAGCATCTCTCCTCCACACATGTCCAAGCCATCTCAATCTTGTTTCTCTTGCTTTGTCTTTTTGCCTCCCACTACCGCCACCAGCCACAAATTTATTCTTCTCAGTGATCTTGGACTTAAACCAGCTCAGGACAGTGGCAGAGTGACTGGTGCTTTGGAGAAACTCGAGGGGATCTTATGGTCTTCGATGTAAAGTGTAGCCCCTGAGGTGGGGAAGAACCCTGCAACAGCTGCCATCAGCTGGCTGGGACTCATACCAGAGCAGTTTTGGTGCTGCGACCTATAGATGAAAACCAGAGTGGAAAAGTTGTGGAGTTTGACATGGTCTTAGAGCTGGGCAGTAATAGCCTTTTCCCAGAATCTTGGACATAAACATGAGATTTAAGATGGGTCTGTAGCTGGTTAGACTGTCTGGGTTGTGAGTAGTCTTTTTGCAAAG